>NC_052149.1:126128167-126287426 GCF_902713615.1 Scyliorhinus canicula | reverse complement strand
CTGGGGATTTATCCGCTTTAAATCTGATCAATTTTCCCAGAACCATTTCTTTACTGTTGCCGATCTCCCTCAGTTCTTCCCTCTCACTAAACCTTTCATTCTCCAATATTTCTGGGATCTGATTTGTGTCCTCACTTGTGAAGACAGAACCAAAGTATGTATTCAATTGCTCAGCCATTTCTTTGTCCCTTATTATGCATTTTCCTGTTTCTGTCTGTAGGGGGCCTACATTTCTCTTTACCAATCTCCTTCTCTTCACATATCTGTAGAAACTGTTAGTATCAGTCTTTATGTTCCCTGCAAGCTTCCTTTCGTACTGTACTTTCCGCTTCTTAATCAATCCCTTCGTCCTTCTTTGATAAATTCCAAATGGCTCCCAATCCTCAGACCTATTATTTTTCTTGGCCAATCTGTATGCTTCTTCCTTGTATCGGATACTATTTCTAATTTCCTTTGTAAGCCATGGATTGGCCCTCTTACCCTCTTTGCTTTTGTGCCAGACAGGAATGAACAGTTGCTGTAGTTCCTCCATGCATTCCTTGAATGTTTGCCATTGTCTATCCACTGTCACCCCTTTAAGTAACTTTCCCCAATCTATCAATGCCAACTCACGCCTCATATCCTCATAGTTCCCTTTATTAAGATTCAGCACCCTAGTCTCCGAATCAAACTACTTCACTCTCCATCTTGATGAAAAACTATCGATGTTATTGTCGCTCATCCCCAAGGGGTCTCGGACAGCCAGATTGGCAATGATTCCCTTCTCATTACACAGTACCCAGTCTAAAATGGCCTGCTCTCTAGTTGGTTCCTCCACATATTGGTCAAGAAAACCATCCCGTATATACTCCAGGAATTCCTCCTCTACGGCATTGTGGCTAATTTGATTTGCCCAATCTATGTGAAGATTAAAATCGTCCATGATCACCGATATTCCCTTGTTACATGCATCTCTAATTTCTTGTTTAATGCAATTCCCAACCTCACCACTGCAGTTTGGGGGTCTATATATGACACCCACTAATGTTTTTTGCCCCTTGGTATTTCTCAACTCTACCCATGCAGATTCCACATTGTCAGAGCTAATACCCTTTCTCACTATTGTGTTAATTTCCACTTTAGCCAGCAGTTCCACACCACCACATTTTCTTTTATGCCTGTCCTCCCTAAATACTGAGAACCCTGGGACATTCAGTTCCCATCCCTGTTCACCCTGCAGCCATGTCTCCGTAATCCTAATTATATCATACCCATTTATATCTATCTGCGTGATTAGGTCATCCATTTTATTGCAAATGCTCCGTGCATTAAGGCACAGAGCCTTTAAATTAGTCTTTTTCACATTGTTTGTCTTGCTCCCAATATTTTTCTCTGCTGTCCTGTTTGAATTTTGTCCTTGGTTTCTCCACCTCACTTTACTTATTCACTTTTCTACATTTTGTTTTTGTCCTTGTTCCCTCTTTCTCTGACTCCTTGCATAGGTTCCCATCCCCCTGGCAATTAGTTGAAATCTCCCCAACCGCTCTAGCAATAGCCCCCCCTCGGACATCAGTTCCAGTCCTGCCCAGGTGTAACCCGTCCAGTTTGTACAGGTCCCACCTCCCCCAGAAACGGTCCCAATGCCCCAGGAATCTGAAACCCTCTCCCTGACATCATCTCTTCAGCCACGTATCCATCCTATATATCCTGTCATTTCTACTCTGACTAGCACGTGGCACCGGTAGTAATCCTGAGATCACTACCTTTGAGGTCCGATTTCTTAACTTCCTTCCTAGCTCCCTGTATTCTGCTTTTAGAACCTCTTCCCTTTTTTTACCTCTGTCGTTTGTACCGATGTGTACCACGACCACTGGCTGTTCACCCTCCCCCCTCCAGAATGTCCTGTACCCGCTCCGAGACATCCTTGACCGTAGCACCAGAGAGGCAACACACCATCCTGGAGTCTCGTTGAGGCCACAGAAACGCCTGTCTATTCCCCTTACAATTGAATCCCCTATAACTATTGCACTGTCACACTTATCACCCCTCTGCAGCCGAACCAACCGTGGTGCCACAGGTTTAGCTGTTGCTTTTTTCTCCTCAGAGGCCATTCCCCTCAACAGTATCCAAAGCGGTATATCAGTTTTGTAGGCGATTGGCTCCAGGCGATTCCTGCACTGCCTGCCTAGCTCTCTGGGTCTGTCTGATGGACACCCATTCCCTTCCCTGCCTGCGGAGTCCTGAGGCTTGGATCACCTCTCTATACATGCTATCCACGATGCCTGTCCGACTCGTGGATGCTCCACAGTGTCTACAGCTGTCACTCCAGCTGTGAAATTCAAGCTTCCAGGAGCTGTTTACTGGATAAAGCAAATTACTGCAGATGCTGGAATCTGAAACGAAAGAGAAAATCCCAGCAGGTCTGGCAACATCTGAGGGAGAGAAAAGAGCTAACGTTTTGAGTCCATGACTCTTGTCAAAGCTGTAACTGGAGACACTTCCTGCACACATGCTGACCCTGGGGACTGGACCAGCCTGCAACATGGAGCAAGAGGAGCAGACCACGCCTTGGATCTGTCCTGCCATGATTTATTCCTTTAAATTAAACTTTTGAAATTAAACTGTATAAAAATGTTTTTGTGAAACAGACATTTGAAACCATCGCATTTGAGCAGACAGGGTGATGTTGTTCTCTTATTTTTTTCCCTATTTCACCTTCAGTAATTACACCTTCAAAGCTAAAGTTCCCACCTCCTTGCCATACTAGTTTAAATCCTCCTGAGTGACACTAGCAAAACTCCCAGTCAGGATATTGGTGCCCCTCCAGTTTAGATGCAAACCGTCCTTCTTGTACAGGTCCCTCCTGCCCCGGAAGAGATTGCTGTGATCCAGTTTAGCCACATATTTAGCTGCTCTACCCTTCTATTTCTAGCCTCACTGGCACATGGCACAGGGAGTAATCCTGATATTACAATCAGGGAAGTCCTGCTTTTTAGCTTGCTGCCTAACTCCCTGAACTCCTTCTGCAGGACCTCATCACTCTTCCTGCCTATGTGGTTAGTACCTATGTGTACTACAACCTCTGGCTGTTCACCCTCCCCTTGAGGATGTCCTGTGTTCATTCAGAGACATCCTTGACCCTGGCACCAGGGAGTTAACATACCATCCTGGAGTCTCTTTCATGTCGACAGAAGCGCCTATCTGTGCCCCTTACTATGGATTCCCGTATAACTATTGTTCCCTGCACTGTGCCCTCCCCTGCTGAGCAACAGAGCCAGTTTTGGTGCCATTGTACTGGCTGCTGTTATTTTCCCTGATACGCTATCCTCCCCAACAGTATCCAAGACAATATACCTGTTAGAGAGGGGGACAGCCACAGGGAATTGCTACGCTGACTGTCTGCCCCTTCTAGTGGTCACCCATCTGTCTGCCTGCATCTTGCGTGTGACCACATCTCTATAACTCCTATCTATGATGCTTTCCGCCACCTGCATGCAGCAGAGATTGCACAGTGCAATCCCACCAGCTGGACCAAAACCTCCAGTGCACAGAGTGAAGAGTGAATGCACAACAACAACAACTTATATTTATATTTATCCTTTAGCATAACGAGATATTATACAGCGCCATTATGTAACAAAGTATAACACCCAGACAAAGAGTGAGATATTAACTCAGATGATTGGTCAAAAAGGTGGACTTTAAAAAGTTCCTTAAAGGATCACAGTGAGACAGAGAGATGGAGAGGTTCAGGGAGGGAATTCCAGAGCTTGGGGCCCAGGCAGCTGAAGGCACGGCCACCAATGGTGGGGCGATTCTGATCAGGAATGTACAAGAGGCCAGAATTAGAGGAGCGCAGATATCTCGGAGGTTTGTGGGGCTGGAGGAGATTCCAGAGATAGGGAGGGGCGAGGACATGGAGGGATTGGAAAACAAGGATGAGAATTTTAAAACCAAGACATTGCTTGACCAGGAGCCAATATGGGTCAGTGAGCACAGGGGGTGATAGGGGAATGGGACTTGGTGGGAGTTCAGGCTGGGACAGCAGAGTTTTGGATGAGCTCATGTTTCCGGAGGGTAGGATGTGGGAGAGCAGCCAGGAGTGTATTGGAATAGTCACGTCCAGAGGAAACGGAGACATGGGCGATGTTTTCCGCAGTAGATGAGCTGAGACGGGTGAAGTTGAGCAATGTTACTGAGGTAGAAATAGACCATCTTAGTGATGTCACCAATATGAGGTCGGAAGCTCAGCTCGGGGTTAAATGTCAGCCCCAGGTTGTGAAGAGACTGGTTTAATGTCCCAATACCACGGCCCAGGAGGAAAGCCACCAGGCACCGCCGTTTGCCATGCTGGACCGCAGTTGACAGAGGCGGTCAGCGCCCTGAGGAACGTCGCCCGGACTGGCACATAGTGCCAGAAGAAACTCCACGACCTTCTCAGGGCGGCAGGGTGAGTTGGATGCTTCTTGCCCCTGGTGAAGGGGGGGGGGGGGGGGGGGGGGGGGGGGGTCCAGTGGTGAGACCTCTTAAAACTGAACAGCTAAGACACCACGAGAGTAGTTTTACATAAGTTACTTTATTAAGGATTGAGGTTAATTATTGGAAGTGTACTGAGTAATCATTATTAACCATTAAACATGTATTATTAAGACATAGCATTAATAAGTAATCAAACTCTGGCTACAAGCAGAGTAGTGATGTGATCAGAAATGTCTGATCAGCGAATTACTGGTAAACACACGTTTGTATCAGTGGCCCCCGATATCTTCTGGAAGCGAAAAGGAAGTCACTTTTGATATCCTGGCGATGCTGAGATGGGGGAAAAAAATCACTGAGGATGCTAAGACTGATGTCAGGCCTTTCGGTAAACACAACTAACAGGATGATGTTCAATCATGAGTTGATCGCAATTTTATTGGGTAAAGTTTAAACATGACAGCTTCAGGGATTGGATCGTGTCCAACTGGGATGGGCCATTGATTTTCGGAAGTTGTATAATTGATGTGTTTTTATCAATGTTCAGTAGATAGGTTTTGTCATTATCCAGATCTAATCTCCGTGTACATGTAACCAAGCTTGGATTAATAAATAAACCATCTTATCCAGATTTCTAATGTGTCTGTTGTTCTCTGTCCTGAGTTGAGCCACAGGAAAGGACCCCAAGTGGAAGCTGACTCAATACACAGGCTTTGAAACTGCTCCTACAATTTTTGGCGCACTTCGAGCATGGTCGTCCACGGGATTCTGGCCGAATGATACGCCTCCATACGGGTGTGTACATTTTAATTTCGCACCCAGTCAATAGAGGAGTAGTGTGTCAGACGGCCGGATCCATAAGTTGTGCGACCCGAACAAGGGGCGAAAGTTGCGAGTAGGGTTGCGGCAGACACACGCAACACTGAGAACGTGCTAATGTTGGATGGGCAACGACAGACTTTTGTAACGTGCTGATGAGCAGTGCAGGATAAACCACCGCACGTTAAAACGTTTGGAAAGGGTAGGGCCCCACAATGATTTGATGGAGGCCAAAACAGGGAACCGACTCGGGGCTCAGAGTAAGTGACAAGTCAGACAAAGCTGGTGTCATCATTCTGAGTTTGTATGTGTAACGAGATTTAAAACCCCACTGCTTAGGGCAGCTGTGGAGAAAAGTGAACTTATTTAATTTCTTCAAACTTGGTGAAGTAACCGAATTTGAATCGATTTAGAGGGAAAAGATGACAAAGGAACATAAATTGGAACACAAAAGTTAACTGTTTCAGCATGTTTTTATTGATTTTTAAATTGCCCCGAAACATGTGTGTAAATTACTTGATACAAGATTAAATTGTGGATGTCTGGAAATTCAACAACACCAGTTAAAAGTAGAAATTTTAAGTATGCTTCACCCCCGTGAGGGAAAAAAAGATTTGGCAGCTCATAATGTGTTTGAGTGAAATACCTCTGAGATTTAAATTTATTAAAGAATAGGTGATGCCTATGAAATCAGGAATTGGATTGGATTAAACGGAAATAAAAAGATAAATAAATCAAATAAATAGTTTAAGTCTTATAATGAAAAAGGGCAGTGAACCTTGTTCATTAGTTTAACCAAAAGAGTATCAGCTTGCAGTGGAGCAAAAAAACTGCTGCTAAACATCTGTGAACTTTTCGAGCAGAAGTATCCTGTTTTGTTTGTTCTTGCAAGATTCATAGAGTAATGTTGTTATTATTAAGGTTTATCTTTCTGGGGAATTAACTTTGAGTTTTTTAAAATTGCAGATGCCGGAAGTGGAGAGAAGGAGATGCAGACACATTTATGTCATTCATGTTGGTTATTTTTGGTTTCAAAACGTTTGCTGTCTGAAGTTGGGATTTTTGAAGTGATTTAAGTCCAAACAGTTGGCAAAAGCCTGCAGTCATGTTTTCTGGCCGGAGGCATGATTCCAGGAGATTTTTGAACAACATGTCGGAATTTTAATCCGGATACAGATTCACATTTTTAACAATGAGACCATTTTAATTGAATAAGATTGAATGGAAATTGGGGATATCGAAATTGATTATGGCTGATCCTGTGTTGGATTGATTTGTGTTAAAACTTTGGGTCAGGTTGAAAAATAATTATTCCAGACACAACTGATACCACGAGGAAGAAAGGAAACAAATTTGTAAAAATATATATTTTATTCTCCTTTTTCAATGTTTTCTCCCAAATTTACACCCACCAACAACAAACAATAATCACAACAAATATGTCAACCCGATAACACTAACAACGATCCCATCCTCCCACCACTCCCAAACATCAGCCCATAAGTACATAACAAATGACAAAAGGAATCAGGATTACCCATAACCATCTTTAAAATATACAGCCACCCTACCCCCCAACCACCCCCCCCCCCCCCCCCCCCCCCCCCCACTAATGTTGGAATGTTATCCAGTTCTTGAAAGTGCATAATAAATAGTGGCCCATGAATTGTAGAATCCCTCCGAGCTTCCCTCAGTTTCGAACTTAACCTTCTCAAGGGTCAAGTATTCCAACAGGTCCCCCCGCCACGCCAGGGCACAGGGTGGAGAGGCTGCTCTCCATCCCAGCAGGGATTCGCCTTCGTGCGATCACGAGGCAAAGGCTATGATATCTGCCTCCGCACCCGTTTTCAACCCTGGCTGGTCCGACACCCCCGAATATGGCCTCCCAGGGACCCGGGTCCAGTTTCACACACCACAAACCTTAAACACTCATTCCAGTACTCCCCAAGCTTTGGACAGGACCAAAAACATAGAACGGGATTAGGGGCCCCCCCCCCCCCCCCCCCCCCGCAACGTTCACACCTTTCTTCTACTCCTTCAAAGAATCGGCTCATCCTCGCCCTCGTGAGGTGTGCTCTGTATACCACCTTCAGCTGTATCAGCCCCAACCTCGCACACGAGGTGGAGGCATTCACTCTCCGGAGCACCTCACACCACACCCCCTCCTCTATAACCTCTCCCAACTCTTCCTCCCACTTTGCTTTGATCCCTTCCAGTGGTGCCTTATCCTTTTCCAACATAGCTCCGCACACCGCTAACACTTCCCCCTTCTCCATTCCCCTTGCTGCCAGCACCTCCTCCAACAACGTGGAGGCCGGTTCCTCAGGGAAGCTGTGTATCTCCTTCCTGGCAAAATCTCAAGCCTGTATGTATCTAAACATTTCTCCCTGCTCCAACCCATACTTCGCTTCCAGCTCCCTCAATCCTGCAAATTGACCCCGAAGAAACAAACCTTTTAGCGTCTTAATCCCCATCTCCTCCCATTTCCGAAAGCTTCCATCCCACCTCCTTGGCTCAAATCTGTGGTTCCCCCGAATCGGCATTTACCTTGACCCTACCCCCAACCCGAAGGGTTGGTGAAACTGCCTCCAGATTTTCAATGAAGCTATTATTACCGGACTCCCCGAGTATTTCCCCGGAGCTATCGGGAGCGGCGCTGTTGCTAGTGCTTTCAGTCCCGACCCCCTGCACAAACTCTCCTCCATTCTGACCCACTGGGAATCAACCCCTCTGACCCAGCTCTGCATCTTCTCCACATTCGCCGCCCAGTTGTAGTGCATCAGGTTTGGGAGACCCAAACCCCCTGCCTGCCTTCCCCTCTGCAGCAGCACCATCCTCACTCTGGCCACCTTCCCTCCCCATATGAATGAAGTAATCCTTCCCTCAATCTCTCTGAAAAAGCCTTTAGCAGGAAAATCGTCAGGCATTGAAAAATAAACAGAAATCGCTGCAACACATTCATTTTAACCGCCTGTACCCGACCCACCAGTGACAGAGGGAGACCATCCCACCTTGCCAGATCGGCTTTCACTCTCCCCACCAAACCAGTGATGTTGTATCTGCGAAGCCTCCCCCACTCCCGGGCAACCGGCACCCCCAGATACCTAAAGTGAGTCCCAGCCCTACGGAATGTCACCCCCCATGCCCCTGCCCCACCCCCGGCCGAGACACCACAAAATACTCACTCTTGTCCAGGTTCAGCTTGTACCCTGAGAAAGACCCAAATACTCACAGTAACTCCAATATTCCTCCTATCGATGCACTCAATTCTGACACATACAGCAGCAAGTCGTCGGCATATAAGGACACCCTATGCTCTATCCCCCCCCGCCCCCCCCGCCACTATTCCTTTCCATGCTCCCAAACTTCTTAATGCGATGGCCAACGGCTCAATCGCAAGTGCAAACAGCATGGGGGACATAGAACATCCCTGTCTCGTCCCACGGTGGAGAGAAAAGTATCTCGAGCTGATGATGTTTGTGCGGACACTCGCCTTCGGCTCCTTATATAATAACTTTACCCAGTTCACAAATCTTGGTCCAATCCCAAACTGCTCCAGAACTGCCATCAGGTACCCCCATTCTATCCGGTCAAATGCCTTCTCGCCGTCCGATGCTACAACCACCTCTGTTTCCTTCCCTTCCGCCGTTGTCATAACGATGTTCAAAACCCTCCTAATGTTCGAAAACAGCTGCCTCCTTTTCACGAACCCCGTCTGATCTTCACCCATCACCTTCGGGAGACACTCCTCCTGCCTCCCCGCCAGTACCTTTGCCAATACTTTTGCGTCCACATTCGGAAGTGATATCGGCCGATACGACCAACACTCCGTCGGATCCTTATCTTTTTTAAGCAACAGCGAAATTGATGCCTGCCCCAAGGTTTGTGGCAACACCCCCTTTCCTATCGCCTCTTCAAACATCCCCACCATCAGGGGTGCCAGCTTATCCTTGAATTTTTTATAATATTCCACCGGAAACCCATCTGGCCCTGCCACCTTCCCCGACTGCATCCTCCCAATCGCATCCCTTATCTCCTGCTCCACTATTGCTTCTTCTAATGTAGCCCTGTCCCTCTCCCCTAACCTCGGGTACTCCAACCCATCTAGGAATCCCTGCATCTCACGGTCTCTGACCTGTGCAACCTCTGATAAAATGCCTCAAAAACCTTGAAAAGGAAACAAATTTTGAGGGGAAAAAAAGATGGGTGTAAAGTAGAGATTGATGACAATCTCTCATTGTGTTTCTGGTTAAGTTAAACAAAGGTGGGTGGTGATGTAATGAAGTCCAGTTGAAAACTTTTACCCCGCCTCTCCTCAGACAGCAGATAATTAACCCTTGCCTTTTAACAGCTGAAGATGTTTTTTTTTACAGGAATTGGGACTTTTAACTTTGAATTGTCAGATATGTCCAGACTAATTAACCCATTTTGCCCCAAGCATAATGAATCTTTTGTGAAAACTGCAAGTGAAACAAGATTTGCTGGAGCTTCAAGAATTTGAGAATTTATAAGTGACTTTCAATAGATTTAAAATCTAGTGGAAGGGTAAGCAATCTTTGTGAAGCCCCGACAAGATTTAGCAAAGGGGAGAAGGGCTAGCAAAGACAAAATGGAGTGTGGGGAGGAGATGCAAGCTTTTCCAATCTAAAACAATCAATGGTCAACACGCCCTGGGGTTGCCAGGCCACAGTCGGCCATCCCACATCTTCTGCCAGGAGGATTGTGGAATGTAGGCCGCTATAGTAGCCCAGATACATGGGGATAAATTAAGACCAGTGGAATATTACTCTGCCCAAATGGATGCGGTAGCCACAGGCAGGCACCGTGTGCTTCATGGGCAATAAATGCATCAGAACCCATCACCTGATGGGTAAGATAATGCAATATCATTGTGACAAAGAGCCACCCCCACCCGGGGAACGGGTCCAGCCCATTTTGAGTTAATGACAGGAAGAGCAATTCGACACCTGGAGGATGTGATAACTGGAGGGGCGGAACTTGGTGGAGGCAATGGTAACGACAGTTCCGGCTATGGATCAATGTGCCCAAGGCCTGGAGAATTCTGTGCAGATGGGGGACGAGGCCCAGGACAGGGCTGCCCTCTCACAGGCACCTGGACATTGCAGTGGCTCTCCTCTGCATGCCCCACCCACAGCATTGCACAGACGCTGGCCGGCATGGCACAGTCACTGGGCGAGGTGGCCTAGCCCAAGAGGGAGATGGCGCAGTCACTGACTGATGTCACACAGACCCAGAGGGAGATGGCGCAGTCACTGACTGATGTCACACAGACCCAGAGGGAGATGGCGCAGTCACTGACTGATGTCACACAGACCCAGAGGGAGATGGCGCAGTCACTGACTGATGTGACACAGACCCAGAGGGTGGTGGCACAGTCACTGGCTGATGTGACACAGACCCAGAGGGTGGTGGCACAGTCACTGACTGATGTCACACAGACCCAGAGGGAGATGGCGCAGTCACTGACTGATGTCACACAGACCCAGAGGGTGGTGGCACAGTCACTGGCTGATGTGGTGCAGCTCCAGAAGGAGGTAGGCCACTCCCTGTGCTCCATGTCGTGAGCGTGCAGACCCTGTTCGAGACCAGAGTGGGCCTCCAGGACTGGCTGTGCCAGGTGGCAGGGGGGGGGCTCAGGGGATGGCTCCGCTTTCACCCCCGTCCTATGGAGTATCAGGGGGCCATCGGGCACCCCAAGGGAGAAGAATGTGATGGGGCCCGTGCTGGTGATCCCTTCAAGGGACGTGCCAGAACACCTCAGCAGCTCGGACACCCACCTGCGCATCTGTTGGACAGCGGGCAGAACAGGGCAGCACCACTCCACCTGGGACACCCGAGCAGCGTTCGGGCCCATCCAGGCCGGGTCACCCCAGCAGATGCACACCAACGGGGACCTCGCCTCAGGGCAGGAGTCACAGAAGGCCGCCTCTACTCCTGCTGTACCATCTGGGGAACCACCTCGGCGTACAGTTAGGGCCCATAAGGCCAGAAAGTTAGACACCAGTTAAGTTGGCATGGGTGCAGGGCACAGCTTAGTTATAGGGGCGAGGGCACAGACTGTTCAAAATAAGCACCTGTTGCCAACGTTACAACCTGCCTCGGTGCTCTGTGTGATGTTAATGGCCTCACCCACATGGCCAGTGTCACTGTCTTCAACCAGGGGCCGAGGTGGGTGCGCAGCAAGATGCCCACTGTAATGGCAGCCAGTGCCTGGGCACCGACTCAGTCCTGTGGGTGGGGCAACCCGGCTGCTTAACCGATTCCTCTCCAGGGCAGCACGGTGGCGCAGTGGGTTGGCCCTGCAGCCTCACAGCGCCGAGGTCCCAGGTTCGATCACGGCTCTGGGTCACTATCCGTGTGGAGTTTGCACATTCTCCCCGTGTTTGCGTGGGTTTCAACCCCACAATCCAAAGGCGTGCAGGCTAGGTGGATTGGCCAGGCTAAATTGCCCCTTAATTGGAAAAAATGAATTGGGTACACTATGTTGATATTAAAAAAAAATAAACCTATTACTCTCCTTCTTGCCCAGCCCTGGCAAGGGCCCCCTCACCCCAGCCAGCACGACCGGTGTCCAGGCTGGCAACCTGCAGTCACTCCACGCCATGTCCTACCTCCTCTCTCTCTCTCTCAGCAGCCACAACGCCAGGTTCACCATTTTTGAGACTGCAACTGAACCATGCCATTGGGAACTCAGCCTGACGGAGTGGTGAATCTCGGAGGCCTCAGAGAATAAGATGTCAGGCCGTTAATTATATGCCACCGGTTTAAATGCTGCATTTACGCCATTTCCGGGGTGCCGGGGAATCCGGATTTGGTGTCAAACCGGTGCCTACGTGATTTTGGAGTCGGAGGCAATTCTCCACCCAATTGTGTTTGGCGATTTTGGCATCGGCCGACGGTGAATCCCACCCAATGTGTTTTACAGCCTGCAGTCATTTGTGTTTACTTTGTGTAGTTGAGGCCATTGCTGGCTGGAGCCAAGGAATGCACAGAGACATTTTGAAACGTAACGGGAGGATCAATGTTTATTCGAGAAACATACCCACATCAAGATGAATTGGGAGCTGTCTGTCTCTTTTCTTGTTGTTTAATGGGAACTGAGTTGTAGTGTTTAAGAGGTAATTATGAACTGTTTTTTTCAGGTGTGAAATTATTGTGGGTGGCACGGTAGCACAGTGGTTAGCACTGTTGCTTCACAGCGCCAGGGTGCCAGGTTCGATTCCCGGTTTGGGTCAGTGTCTGTGTGGAGTCTCCCCGTTCTCCCCGTGTCCGTGTGGGTTTCCTCCGGGTGCCCTGGTTTCCACCCACAAGTCCCGAAAGACGTGCTGTCAGGTAATTTGGACATTCTGAATTCTCCCTCTATGTACCCGAGCAGGCATCGGAAGGTGGCGACTAGGGGCTTTTCACAGTAACAACATTACAGTGTTAATGTAAGCCTACTTATTATTATTATTTTTAAATTTAGAGTACCAATTATTTTTTTCCAATTAATGTGCTATTTAGAGTGTCCAATTCACCTAACCTGCACATCTTTGGTTGTGAGGGTGAGACCCTCGCGGACATGGGGAGAATGTGCAAACTCCACACAGACAGTAACCCGGGGCTGGGATCAAACTCGGGTCCTTGGCACTGTAGGCAGCAGTGCTAACCACCACGTAACCGTGCCGCCTCTGAAATTAAGAAGCTAATATTACATTCACATTCATTTACGTTTTAAATTACCAAAGCCCTATTTTTTCATGCTATTGCTCAGAGAGCGAGTCATTCATTCCTCAGTCTTACAAATAAACTAAAATATAAATATTTCTGTCCAGTATCAGAGCCGCTGTTGGGGTCGGGTCTGGGATCATCTTAATGGATAAACCAGTTCTCCACCACATCCTTTCAAGCCTGCGTCGCTTGGATTAAGTGAGTGGATATGAGGCCGTAGCAGGGGGAACGTTCACGGTGAGAGAGAGGAATGGGTTTATTGGGAACGAGGATATTAAAGGTGGAGGTGAGGGTGAGGTTGGGTAAATCAGTCGCTGCAGAAATGTTGTGGTGATCGGAGGGCCAGAGACAGATAGTTGGCATTTTGAAAGTGCCGTTGGAAGTGAATTGGGGAATAGGTTTTTCCAGGGATGGATACAGAAGGGTTGGGGTGTGGAAGGGGGATGTGGGTGGGGAGTGATACAAGGAAGTGATCAGAGATGGTCTTACCTGTGATTGAAACACTGGGAGTAGTGAGACCACGTGAGATGGTCAGGTCAAGGGGCGGTGGGAATATGGATTGGAGAATTGTGATTGTGATGATTTAATCCCAGCAAATTTCAGTCTCTTTTCTGATTTCAATCTTGTAAACTCAGAGATTCCAGATAAAACTGATCATTTTAAAATGATTGATAATTGTCTTTAAATCAAATCTTCTGCTGATGTGTCATTGATTGACATGCCAACCAGCCAATCATGACAATCACTTGCTGAAATGCAGCCAATCATCTGATGGGGAGGAGGGACATTTCACAGAGCAATGTGGCCGAACCAAAGTCCTATACAACTGTAACATGACCTGCCAGCTCTTGTACTCAATACCCCGTCCGATGAAGGCAAGCATGCTGTATGCCTTCTTGACCACTCTATCAACCTGCGTTGCCACCTTCAGGGTACAATTGACCTGAACTCCCAGATCTCTCTGTACATCAATTTTCCCCAAGACACTTCCATTGACCATATAGTCCGCTCTTGAATTTGATTTTCCAAAATGCATCACCTCGCATTTGCCTGGATTGAACTCCATCTGCCATTTCTCTGCCCAACTCTCCAATCTATCTATATTTTGTTGTATTCTCTGACAGTCCTCCTCGCTATCTGCAACTCCACCAATCTTAGTATCATCTGCAAACTTGCTAATCAGACCACCTATGCCTTCCTCCAGGTCATTTATGTAGATCACAAACAGCAGAGGTCCGAGCACGGATCCCTGTGGAACACCACTGGTCACCCTTCTCCATTTTGAGACACACCCTTCCACCACTACTCTCTGTCTCCTGTTGCCCAGCCAGTTCTTTATCCATCTAGCTAGTACACCCTGAACCCCATACGACTTCACTTTTTCCATCAACCTGCCATGGGAAAGCTTATCAAACGCCTTACTAAAGTCCATGTATATGACATCTACAGCCCTTCCCTCATCAATTAACTTTGTCACTTCCTCAAAGAATTCTGTTAGGTTTGTAAGACATGACCTTCCCTGCACAAAACCATGCTGCCTATCACTGATAAGTCTATTTTCTTCCAGATGTGAATAGATCCTATCCCTCAGTATCTTCTCCAACAGTTTGCCTACCACTGACGTCAAGTTCACAGGTCTATAATTCCCTGGATTATCCCTGCTACCCTTCTTAAACAAAGGGACAACATTAGCAATTCTCCAGTCCTCCGGGACCTCATCCGTGCTCAAGGATGCTGCAAAGATGTCTGTTAAGGCCCCAGCTATTTCAACCCTTGCTTCCCTCAGTAACCTGGGATAGATCCTATCCGGTCCTAGGGACTTGTCCACCTTAATGTCTTTTAGAATACCCAAAACGTCCCCCTTCCGTATGACAACTTGACCTAGAGTATTTAAACATCCATCCGTAGCCTCAACATCCGTCTTGTCCCTCTCCTTTGTGAGTACCGATGCAAAGTACTCATTAAGAATCTCACCCATTTCCTCTGAGTCCACGCATAAATTCCCTCTTTTGTCTTTGAGTGCGCCAATCCTTTCTCTAGTTACCATTTTGCTCCTTACATACGAATAAAAGGCTTTGGGATTTTCCTTAACCCTGTTAGCCAAAGATATTTAACGACCCCTTTTAGCCCTCTTTATTGCGTGTTTGAGATTCGTGCTACTTTCCCAATATTCCTCCAAAGCTTCATCAGTTTTGAGTTGCCTCGATCCTATGTATGCTTCCTTTTTCATCTTAGCTAGTCTCACAATTTCACCCGTCATCCATGGTTCCCTAATCTTGCCATTTCTATCTTTCATTTTCACAGGAACATGTCTGTCCTGCACTCTAATCAACCTTTCCTTAAAAGACTCCCACATTTCAAATGTGGATTTATCCTTAAACAGCTGCTCCCAATCCACATTCCCTAGCTCCTGCCGAATTTTGTTATACTCTGCCTTTCCCCAATTTAGCACTCTTCCTTTAGGACCACTCTTGTCCTTGTCCATGAGTATTCTAAAACTTACGGAATTGTGATCGCTATTCCCAAAGTAATCACCGACTGAAACATCAACCACCTGGCCGGGATCATTCCCCAATACCAGATCCAGTATGGCCCATTCCCGAGTTGGACTATTTACATACTGCTCTAAAAAACTCTCCTGGATGCTCCTTACAAACTCTGCTTCATCTACGCCTCCAACACTACACGAATCCCATTCAATCTTGGGGAAGTTAAAATCTCCCATCACAACCACCCTATTGCTCCTACATTTTTCTATAATCTGTCTGCATATTTGTACCTCTACTTCCTGCTCGCTTTTGGGAGGTCTGTAGTAAAGTCCCAACAATGTTACTGCACCCTTCCTATTTCTCAGCTCCACCCATATTGCCTCAGTGCTCGAATCCTCCATCGTGCCCTCCTTAATCACAGCTGTGATATCATCTCTGATGAGTAATGCAACTCCTCCACCCCTTCTACCTCCCTCTCTATCCCTCCTGAAGCATCTATACCCTGGGATATTCAGTTGCCAGTCCTGCCCTTCCCTCAACCAAGTCTCAGTAATACCAATAACATCATATTCCCAGGTACTGATCCAAGCCCTAAGTTCATCTGCCTTACCTGCTACACTTCTCACATTAAAACAAATGCACGACAGACCACCTGTTCCTTTGCGTTCATCATCTCTTCCCTGTCTACTCTTTCCCTTAGTCACATTGAGTTTATTGTCTCGTACCTTACTGGCTTTAGTTGCTGCTTCTTTACTGACCTCTAACTTCCTAATCTGGTTCCCATTCCCCTGCCACATTAGTTTAAAACCTCCCCAACAGTGTTAGCAAAAGCACCCTCTCGGCCATTGGTTCCAGTCCTGCCCAGGTGTAGACCATCCGGTTTGTAATGGTCCCACCGCCCCCAGAACCGGTTCCAATGTCCCAAATATCTGAACCCCTCCCTCCTGCACCATCTCTCAAGCCACGTATTCATTCTGACTATTCTTGAATTTCTACTCTGACTGTCCCGTGGCACTGGTAGCAACCCTGAGATTATTACCTTTGAGGTCCTACTTTTTAACTTATCTCCTAACTCCCTAAATTCTGATTGTAGGACCTCATCCTTTTTTTTAACCTATATCGTTGGTGCCTATATGCACCATGACAACTGGCTGTTCATGAATGGAAGTTTATTAAGAACCTTGTGGAGATTTTCTCAATAACAGGAGAATCCTGTCCCTTTAAACAGTGACTGGACCTTAAATTATAACTATAGTGTGAGCAGGAAGGAGGTCTGGTTTCCTGAAGCAGACCCTGAGAGGGTCACATTATTTTTATACAGCTGACAGTCTTCAGCATCTTAGAGAGGTTTTACTTGGCTTCACGAGTCTGCACTGTCCCATCAAACACTCCCAGGGCAGGTACAGCACAGGTTAGATACAAATTAAAGCTCCCTCTCACTGTCCCATCAAACACTCCCAGGGCAGGTACAGCACGGGGTTAGATACAGAGTAAAGCTCCCTCCACACTCTCCCGATCAATACTCCCAGAACAGGTACAGCACAGGTTAGATACAAAGTATTGCTCTCTCTGCACTGTCCCATCAAACACTCCCAGAACAGGTACAGCACAGGGTTAGATACAAAGTATAGCTCTCTCTGCACTGTCCCATCAAACACTCCCAGGGCAGGTACAGCACGGGGTTAGATACAGAGTAAAGCTCCCTCCACACTCTCCCGATCAATACTCCCAGAACAGGTACAGCACAGGGTTAGATACAAAGTATAGCTCTCTCTGCACTGTCCCATCAAACACTCCCAGGACAGGTACAGCGCTAGGTTAGATATGAAGCGAAGATCCCTCAACACTGTCCCAAAAACATGCCTTAACCCCTGACCCTCAGAAGTGTCTCAGACCCAGTCCCGCGAAGGAAGTGAGTTGTAAGTCAGTGCTGACAATGGCCTTTGCCCTCCCAGCTCACCCCTGTTCTATTTAAAGTTGTGTCTCCTCTGTGGACTGTCTCTGACACTCTACACACATTCTGATCTCCTGATGCTCTTGCTGAGGGCAGAGGAGAGGCTCACGTGGGTGAGGGCACAGGAGAAGCGGGGCGTTGGACTCCCAGGCAGAGCCAGAGAGGGTCAGCAGGCTGCTGACACTGTAGGTGTTGTCCGAAGCTCGCAGGTAGTTGCTGGTCTGAACCCCGTCCGAAATGGCTGCACCATCCTTCTTCCACTCCACCACCAGCTCATCGGGATAGAAGCGATTGGCAAGGCACACCAGGGTGGCAGTGCCCTTGGTCTTGACCTCCTCCAGGGAGGGGGGCAGCAGGGTCAGTGTGGGTTGTGAATTCTCACGGCCTGGAAGAGAAGGGAAGGAACTTTAATCTCTGCCATTATAAATGATTTCAACTTCCTGAATATTCACTGGGATAAAATCAGTGTCAATGTATAGATGTTCTGGAATTCTGACAATCCATTCTGGGCAACTTTTTGAACCAGTACAGAACAATCCCAACAACAGAAGGGGAGTTTTGGACAGTTTTGTGGATTGAATCTGGGCAGGTGGAAGGGGTATCAGTGGGAGAGTATTTGGGTAATAGTGATCATAATTCAGTTAGATTTACAGTACTTCAGGAAAAGGGTAAAGATAGACCAAGAGTAAAAGTTTTAAATTGGGGAAAGGTCAATTTTCTGAAACTGGGATTTGCCAAAATGGACAGGAAACAGCGACTTGATGA
Source organism: Scyliorhinus canicula (assembly GCF_902713615.1). Lineage (NCBI taxonomy): Eukaryota > Metazoa > Chordata > Chondrichthyes > Carcharhiniformes > Scyliorhinidae > Scyliorhinus > Scyliorhinus canicula. Next base: position 126,269,213 of record NC_052149.1, on the reverse strand, counting down.
TAAAACAGTGTCATAGAACATAGAACATAGAACATAGAACGATACAGCGCAGTACAGGCCCTTCGGCCCTCGATGTTGCACCGACATGGAAAAAAAAAACTAAAGGCCATCTAACCTACACTATGCCCTTATCATCCATATGCTTATCCAATAAACTTTTAAATGCCCTCAATGTTGGCGAGTTCACTACTGTTGCAGGTAGGGCATTCCACAGCCTCACCACTCTTTGCGTAAAAAACCCACCTCTGACCTCTGTCCTATATCTATTACCCCTCAATTTAAGGCTATGTCCCCTCGTGCTAGCCACACCCATCCGCGGGAGAAGGCTCTCGCTGTCCACCCTATCTAACCCTCTGATCATTTTGTATGCCTCTATTAAGTCACCTCTTAACCTTCTTCTCTCTAACGAAAACAACCTCAAGTCCATCAGCCTTTCCTCATAAGATTTTCCCTCCATACCAGGCAACATCCTGGTAAATCTTCTCTGCACCCGTTCCAAAGCTTCCACGTCCTTCCTATAATGAGGCGACCAGAACTGTACGCAATACTCCAAATGCGGCCGTACTAGAGTTTTGTACAACTGCAACATGACCTCATGGCTCCGGAACTCAATCCCTCTACCAATAAAGGCCAACACACCATAGGCCTTCTTCACAACCCTATCAACCTGGGTGGCAACTTTCAGGGATCTATGTACATGGACACCGAGATCCCTCTGCTCATCCACACTACCAAGAATTTTACCATTAGCCAAATATTCCGCATTCCTGTTATTCTTTCCAAAGTGAATCACCTCACACTTCTCCACATTAAACTCCATTTGCCACCTCTCAGCCCAGCTCTGCAGCTTATCTATGTCCCTCTGTAACCTGCAACATCCTTCCGCACTGTCTACAACTCCACCGACTTTAGTGTCGTCTGCAAATTTACTCACCCATCCTTCTGCGCCCTCCTCTAGGTCATTTATAAAAATGACAAACAGCAACGGCCCCAGAACAGATCCTTGTGGTACGCCACTCGTAACTGAACTCCATTCTGAACATTTCCCATCAACTACCACTCTCTGTCTTCTTTCAACTAGCCAATTTCTGATCCACATCTCTAAATCACCCTCAATCCCCAGCCTCCGTATTTTCTGCAGTAGCCGACCGTGGGGAACCTTATCAAACGCTTTACTGAAATCCATATACACCACATCAACTGCTCTACCCTCATCTACCTGTTCAGTCACCTTCTCAAAGAACTCGATAAGGTTTGTGAGGCATGACCTATCCTTCACAAAACCATGCTGACTATCCCTAATCATATTATTCCTATCTAGATGATTATAAATCGTATCTTTTATAATCCTCTCCAAGACCTTACCCACCACAGACGTTAGGCTCACCGGCCTATAGTTACCGGGGTTATCTCTACTCCCCTTCTTGAACAAAGGGACCACATTTGCTATCCTCCAGTCCTCTGGCACTATTCCTGTAGCCAATGATGACCTAAAAATCAAAGCCAAAGGCTCAGCAATCTCTTCCCTGGCTTCCCAGAGAATCCTAGGATAAATCCCATCCGGCCCCGGGGACTTATCTATTTTCACCTTGTCCAGAATTGCCAACACTTCTTTCCTATGCACCTCAATGCCATCTATTCTAATAGCCTGGGTCTCAGCATTCTCCTCCACAGTATTATCTTTTTCTTGAGTGAATACTGACGAAAAGTATTCATTTAGTATCTCGCTTATCTCTTCAGCCTCTACACACAACTTCCCACCACTGTCCTTGACTGGCCCTACTCTTACCCTAGTCATTCTTTTATTCCTGACATACCTATAGAAAGCTTTTGGGTTGTCAGAGCAGTGGGAGGATATTCAAGCTGGAGATAGAGAGAGTTCAGAACAAATATGTTCACACAAAGCAATAGTGAGGGACATTGCTGCAGGATAACTAATGAATAAGTGGGACCAATTAGAGAGCAAAATGAAACTTGTGTGTGGAGGTGGAAAACATGGAGATGGTTCTTAATGAATAATTTACATCAGTTTTCACTAATGCGAGGGACAAAGCAGACATTGTAGATCAGGAGGAGAATTGTGAAATATTGGGCGAAATTCTGCCAACAGGAGACAAAGTGCCGACGCCGGACTGAAAACTGGGATGTTTGACGCCGGCGTCGGAGGCCGCTCCTCGCCCCCTATTCTCCCACCCCAGGGGGCTAGGAGCGGCGCCGCGTCAATTACGCGTGCCGGGCCTTGGCGCCACGTCAAATGTTCACGCGCTGTTCACGCCGGCAGCGACCAGGTGTGGTTGGCGCCGACGTCAACCGTCGTATTGGGCAGGCCGCTCGGCACATCCAGGCCGGAAAATTGCCGCTCGACCTTAGAAACGACGAGCGGCGATTCTCCGAGCGGCCTGTCGTAAAACGTGGCACGCCGTTTTGGGAGTTGAGTGGGAGAATCGCGTGCGGGTGCCAGGGCGGCGTGGCGGGAATCACCCGGCACTCCCGCGATTCTCCCACCCGGCGTGGGGGTCGGAGACACGCGCCCATTGGATGTGATAAAGATAGAGAAAGAGGAGATATTAATGTGTTTGGCAGCTTTGAAAGGGGAGATACCCCCAGGCCTGGGTGAAATGTATCCCAGGCTGCTAAGGGAAGAAATAGCGGAGGCTCTGACCATTATTTTCCAATCCTCTCTGACTACAGGCATGGTGTCGGGGGACTGGAGGGCTGATAATGTTGTACAGTTGTTTAAAAAGGGAGGAAGGGACAGACTGAGTCATTACTGACCAGTCAGTCTAACCTCAGTGGTGGGGACATTATTGGAAATAATTCTGAGAGAAATTATGATCATCATTGAGAGAGACACAGTTCGATCAAGGACAGTTAACATGGATTTGTGAAGGGAAGGTCGTGTCTGACTAACTTGATTGAACTTGTTGTCGAGGGAACAAGGAGGGTTGATGAGGGGATGGAGTCTGATGTTGACAAAATGGGTCTTCCAAGGATTTTGACAAGTTTCCAATGACAGACGGGTCTGAAAATTAAAAGCTGATGGAATCTAAGGGAAAGTGACAAATTGGATTTCAAATTGGTTCAGTGTCAGGAGGTAAAGGTTTGATGTTAAGCTGATTAAATCATTTTGGAATGTTACTTAGACATTTGTAAAGAATGACACTACAAACCCAGCACTGAAATGGCTGGTAGTGAGAATAATTATACTATGTCAGAGGGAGGTCATGCCTAACAAATTTGATTGAATATTTTGAGGACACGGCCAGGTGTGTACTTGAGGGTCATATAGTTGCCGTCGTTTACATGGATTTCAGCAAAGCCTTTGACAAAGTTCCATGTAGGAGACTAATAAAGAAGGCAAATGCATGTGGGGTACAGGTTAATTTGATAAGATGGATCCAAAATTGGCTTAGTTGTAGGAGATAGAGGTGATGACAGACGGCTGCTTTAGTGACTGGAAGCCAGTGTCCAGTGGCGGACGACAGGGATCTGTGCTGGGTTCCCTATTATCCTATTATTCGTCATTGATATGAACGACATACATGACTATCTGGGGGGTAGGATCAGTAAGTTTGCGGATGACATGAAGATTGGCCGTGTGGTGAACAGTGAGGTTGAGTGTCGTGGGTTACAGGAAGTTATAGACGGGATGGTCAAATGAGCAGATAAGTGGCCGATGGAATTTAACCCTGAAAAATGTGGGGTGATTACACTTTGAAAGGAGGAATTTGACAAGGAAGTATTCAATGAACGACCTGACACTGGGAAGTTCTGAGGAACAAAGAGACCTTGGCGTGTTTGTCCGTGGATCTCTGAAGGCAGAAGGGCAGGTTAATAGGATGGTTACAAAAGGAATTGGTACGCTTGCCTTCATCAATCGAGGCATAGATTACAAAAGCAAGGAGGTCATGTTGAATTTGTGTAGAGCTTTGGTGAGGCCACAGCTGGAGTACTGTCTTCAATTCTGGTCGCTGCACTTTTTGAAGAATGTGATTGCATTGGAAGAAGGAGGAGGTGCAGAGGAGTTTCACCAGGATGTTCCCTGGGATGAACATTTAAGTTATGAAGAGCGGTTGGATTGGCTTTGGTTGTTTCGTTGGAGCAGAGAAGGCTGAGGGGTGACCTAATCAAGATCAACAAGATTATGAGGGGCATGGGCAGGGTGGATTGAGATCAGCTGACCTTCCAGGACAAAGCAGCCCGCTTGATTGCTATCCCATCCACAAAAATACAATCCCTCCACCACCGACAAATAGTGGTAGTCATGTGTACCGTCTACAAGATGCACTGCAGGAACTCACCAAGATTCCGGAGACAACACCTTCCAAACCCATGACCCTCTACCATCTAGAAGGATAAGAGCAGCAGATACACCGGGGACACAACCACCTGGGAGTTACCCTCCAAGTCACTCACCATCCTGACTTGGAAATATATCACTGTTCCTTCACTGTCACTGGGTCAAAATCCTGAGGCTGTCTCCCTAACAGCACGGTGGATGTACCTACACCACATGGACTGCAGCGGTTCAAGAATACTGCTCAGCACCACCTTCTGAAGGGCAATTAGGGACGGGCTATAAATGCTGGCCTAGTCAGCAAAGCCCACATCCTGCAAATTCATTTACATAAAGGGGGGGGGGGCTGCTTTCTGCACAGGTTGTTGTCACCGCTCTCCAAGGATTCCTGCACCGAGCCCGTTCTCCCAGTCCCTCCATCAGAGATTTGAACAGAAAACTGGATCAAATAGATGGGTATTTTTCTGTTCGATCTAGGATTGGAAACTCCATAAACTGAACTTTTATTAAACATAAAACCCCAAGAGCTTGATGGACCTAAACACTGCAAACAAGCAGGCCAAAGCTCGCTGTACTGTTGATACGGAAACTAAGGCATTGGGTCATTATCATCTCAAAGATACAAAGCAGTGACCAGCAGACAATCCAATTGCAGTAACTGGGAGACCATCAGAGCTGATGGCCCCAGACAACAGCCATTATTACACAAACAAACGTCAACAACAGCTAAGGATAAATGGACTTTATCACATTCACATCAACTCGGGATCCAGAGACATCACACCTGGATGGGGTCCATTGTTTCGGTCATGGGAACAACATCTCAATGAATGAGTTTGTCTGGACCAAGGCAGGAACCAGGCTAAATGGAGATGAAAAAGGTGCTGAGCACCAACGACCCAAACAGGATTTCTCCAGGAAATATGCTTTGACATTTCAATAATATTTTGTAATAAAAGGGCCAAGACAGTCAGGTCTGGCATTGCAGTCACCAAGCAGAGCCAGGAAGGGTCAATGTGATGCATGGACCTACAGCTCGCACTGGAACGACCAACTGTGCGGGGAGCTGTAAGTATCAGCCAGATCCGGGGAGATTGGAGCTGACGTTTAAGGATAGTTTAAAAGTAGCAAGTAAATCCTGAGGGGCTTTGAGCTCAGATTTAGGCAGAAACACGAGGTTTTGTCTGCGGTGTTTCATTGGATAGTTTTATTAATGAGCCATTGTTTGGAGTGTTGTGCGATGCCATTACACCAGTTAAAGCTCATGTATTAGGAATTATGAGCATTTTCTCTGTTAATAAAACACTTGTGATTGAGACTAAGAGCCTGTGTCTGTGTGAGTTTGTCCTTCATAAAGTCCTAAAGTCAAGAGCTGACAGTAAAAGTAAACAGGAGCAGAGGCGATTCCATCAGGACTTCAAGGTTAAGGACAAATTATGGACGGGGTCAAAGGTAAGAAACCCTCACTGGAGGATAGAATATCCGAGTATGTAGGCGATGAACTGACCATTGAGTGTACAGGAGCTGCTGGACACTAACTGCCTGAGGAGAGGGCAGCAGAGTGAGCAGATAGCAGCTCACACAGAGAATCAAAGGGAAACGCAGTTTGGCTGCTCTGTATACAGAGACAAATTCAAATTCTCACAGAGAAACCTGAGCAAGAACTGACGGTAAAAGAGGAGAACAGGACAAACGATGGGGAAACCCTGGTGGATCAGCTTGTGTCTGAATGAAGCAATGATAGGCAGGAGAGGAGAGCGCAGGAGGAGGATTCAAGGAGCGCAGTGGAGTATTTGTAAAGTGACAATCTGGTCCCATATACAACCCTCTGGTTACAGGAGATGCTGAGCAGAGTGTCAGAGCTGAAATCCAGGGGAAACACCTCTGTCCACTTTGCCAGTTAGAACAGAGAGGGGGAATGAACAATTGTGATGAGGACGAGTTGAAAAATCTGATCTAGTTGACTCTGGATGGGAATTTATTCCGGAGTTTAGCAGCAGCTGCTAAGCAAGGGGGTGGGAATGGGAGCGGTTTGAAAGATGGGATTTTAATTGTCTTTGGACATGGTCAGGGCAGCTCGTTTTTACAGCGCAAACAGACCCAGCAGCTAATGGGTGAGGCAATGGACCCGTTTGCTGAGTCTCTGTTCCTGAGACTAAGTGTTGATGCTGGGGCAGGATTCGTGGACTTCCACAACAGCAAAACCTGCAGCGAACATGGACCGATTCAACGGCCATTGAGGGTCCAGCACCGGTGCCACGTGGAATACAATCGATTCCAATGGGAAATTGTGTGGGATTCTCTGGGTCTGTGATTAACCCTCAGGAGGCTGACAAGCTGCAGCTGCATATACACATTTCAGTCCCCACACACACCATCCCAGACAACAAGATGGCAGCAGGGAGAGAGGCACTCCATTTTGCGAATGCTGAGCTCGAGACCCTGCTGGCCGCCCTGGAGGTAAGGTGGACGACCTTGTACCCCGGTCATTCGCCATGCCTGGGCACAGATGGCAGAGGCAGTAAGTGCCACGAGCAATACCATCCACACCAGCCAGCAGTGCCGGAAGAAACATCACCTCCTCCTGAGGGCGGCCAGGATGGGTAGGCAGCACTGTGCCCCTGGCACTGACCACCATCCCACACACCCATAACCTTACCCCCCCTCCAACCCGGAGGGCGGCCAAACCACCACCCTGCACCACACGCCGGCACCCATATCGGCCGCCATAGCTGGGTGCCCCTGCCCCGAGGCCACCAGCTACCCACATTCTGTGCTGCATGCAGCGGACTGCCTGACGCTGTGCATTTTCTGACCCCCCCCACCTCCACCCACACACACACAGGAGAAGGCTGGCCATAACTGCTGGGAGAAGACAGGAGGGGGTGGTGAGAATTCAGCATTCAAGGCCCATTTCCATACAATTAATGAGAGCCTCACGTCATCCAATGACCTCCTGCCATTCACCAGTCTCCCCAGCGAGTGCTCACGCTGGTGCCAATTATTACTCCTTTTGAAAAACATGAACCTGATGGAAGGGCTCCTGTGGGGAGTCGAGGAGTTGAGTAGCCATCTTTGCTTACAGGCAAAGAGGCTGTGGGCGCAGAGGGCGCAGAGGGCAACAGGCCGAAGGGCCTGTTCTGTGCTGTACTGTTCTATGTTCAAACAGCAAGAATGTCTATCAATTATGTGTTGGGTACTCTGGATCTGTGGAGACTGCGTTTACCTTAGCAGTAATATAGACAGGCTACCAACCGCTTGTAACCAATCAACACTATTTTATTAAGCTAGGAACTGTTGAACATACTTGCACTGTGGGTGGACACTATGTTAGATTAAACTGAAGACCTATGCCTATCCTGACCAGTCTAGACTGTTAGCACATGGTGAAGGATTATGCTACAAGCTGCGAGCTCTGTCCTTCTCAGAGGCTGCATCCCGAATGAGCGGGAAAACTAGTGCCCTCTGGCTTTCTAGTGAGCGTGCCCTAACTGGTGATTGGCTGCTGTGTTGTGTGTGTTGATTGGTCTTGCTGTGTGTCAGTCAGTGTGTGTCTGCACCATTATATACTGACGTGTATATTATTACATCCCACCTTTTATAAAAAAAATGTGTGTTCATAGTTATAAATAATGTGTGATGAGAATGTTCCTAACTATGTGTGGCATGCGCAAGCATATTTACAAAACTCTGTACATAAACACTAAGCTATTTACATTGGACGGTGTCTAGTGCTGATGGATAGTATGCAACAAAAGAGTAACTAGAGCAACATTATGTACAAACCAGTGAGTTGATTAAACAAAGCAACAAAACAATTCAGAGAGTCCACGAATCAGACATTTCATAAATTTACGACGAATTTTGGTTGACGGCCTCAAGGGTGGGTCGAGAGCCGCCGGTGTTGGAACGGGTTGGACTGTGTCAGAGTCAGAGGGTGGCAGAGTGACAGGGGGATCTGCAAAGTCCCTGATGGGGTCGTCGTGATGGCGAGGCAGGACCTGAAGGTCACGTGGCGAGCGCGGAATGAGTCGCAGTGCCCGCCTATTTCGGTGCAGAAGAGAGCCGTCCGGTAGACGAACCAAGAATGAACGGGGGCCACTTGTCTGAGCACCACAGCGGTGGCGACTAGCCACCATCTGGAAGCTGGACACGGACATTGTCATCGGGAGCCAGAGCAGGGAGATCCGCGGCACGGGCGTCGTAAGCCAATTTGTGCTGGGCCCGAGTCAGCTGCGTCCGGCGAAGGACTGGAACATGGTCCAGGTCTGGGACATGAATGGACGGCACCGTCGTCCACAGCGTGCGATTCATGAGTAGTTGAGCTGGTGACAGGTCGGTGGACAAGGGGGCGGAGCGGAAGGCAAGCAAGGCAAGGTAAAAATCAGAACCAGCATCGGCCGCCTTACACAGGAGCCGTTTTACGATGTGCACTCCCTTCTCTGCTTTACCATTGGATTGGGGGTAAAGGGGACTGGACGTGACATGTGCGAAGTTGTACCGTCTGGCAAAGTTGGACCACTGCTGACTGGCAAAACAGGGGCCATTGTCAGACATGACTGTGAGTGGGATGCCGTGCTGAGCGAAGGTTTCCTTACACGCATGAATGACTGCAGCTGAGGTGAGGTCGAGCAACCTTACCACCTCCGGGTTGTTTGAGAAATAGCCCACAATGCGGACGTAGTCCCGGCCAAGCGCATGGAACAGATCGATGCCTACCTTGGTCCAGGGAGACGTGACCAACTCATGGGGTTGCAAGGTTTCCCTTGGCTGCGAAGGCTGGAATCGCTGACATGTTGGGCAGTTGAACACGGCCTTAGCTATGTCCTCGTTAATCCCAGGCCATTACACTGCCTCACGGGCCCATCGGCGGCACTTCTCCACTCCCAGGTGGCCCTCATGGAGCTGCTCGAGGACAAGCTGGTGCATGCTATGCAGGATGACAATGCGGTCCAGCTTGAGAGGAATCCCGTCTACGACCGCCAGATCATCTTTAACATTATTGAATTGAGGGCATTGGCCCTTGAGCCACCCGTCCGTTAGGTGGCGCATAACACATTGTAGCAGGGGATCGTCGGCCGTCTCTCGACGAATTTGGACGAAGCGTTCATCCGTGGCGGGCAGATTGGAAGCAGTGAATGCCACATGGGCATCAACCTGCCACACGAAGCCCGCTGGGTCGCAGGGTGTTGTGACAGACCAGGAGAGGGTAGTCAGCGACGATGAGCTCCTTGCCCGGGGTGTAGACGAGCTCAAAGCCGTAGCGCCTGAGCTTGAGCAGAATGCGCTGCAGGCGAGGCGTCATGTCGTTAAGGTCTTTTTGAATGATATTGACCAGCGGTCTGTGGTCTGTTTCGACTGTGAACTTTGGGAGTCCGTAGACATAGCCATGGAATTTGACGACTCTGGTAAGAAGGCCCAGGCACTCCTTTTCAAGTTGCGCATAGCGCTGTTCGGTGTGCGTCATCGCACGTGACGCGTATGCAACGGGAGCCCATGATGAGGCATCATCACGTTGAAGGAGCACTGCTCCAATGCCAGATTGACTGGCATTCATAGAAATCTTTGTTTCTTTGGCCGGATCAAAAAATGCCAAGACCGGGGCCGTGGTCAGCTTTGCCCTGAGTTCCCGCCATTCGTGTTCGTGGGCGGGAGCCATTGGAACTCTGTCGTCTTCCTGACCAGGTTCCTGAGAGCCGTGGTGTGAGAGGCGAGGTTAGGGATAAATTTCCCTAGAAAGTTGACCATGCCCAGGAAGCAGAGGACCGCCTTCTTGTCCTCCGGTGTCTTCATGGCCTTAATGGCAGCTACCGTGTCCGCATCCGGCTGCACACCCAATTGGGAGATGTGGTCTCCGAGGAACTTAATTTCTGTCTAACCAAAGGAGCATTTGGCCCTGTTGAGGCGGAGGCCATGCTCATGTATCCATCGGAAGATGCGCTGGAGGTGATCAATGTGCTCCTGCGGGGTGGTGGACCAGACAATTATGTCATTCACATAGATGCGAAACCCTTCAATACCTTCCATCATCTGTTCCATAATCCTGTGGAACACTTCTGATGCAGAGATGATGCCAAACGGCATCCTGTTGTAACAATACCGGCCAAAGGGGGTGTTAAAGGTGCAGAGCTTCCTGCTGGATGTGTCGAGTTGGATCTGCCAGAACCCCTTGGATGCGTCCAGCTTGGTAAATAACTTGGTGCAAGCCACCTCACAGGTGAGTTCTTCGCGCTTTGGAATGGGATATTGCTCTCTCATAATATTGTGGTTGAGGTCCTTGGGATCAATACATATTCACAATTCGCCGGAAGGTTTTTTCACACATACCATGGAGTTGACTCAGTCAGTCGGTTCCGTAACTTTTGAAATTACTCCTTGGTCCTGGAGGTCCTGCAGTTGCTGCTTGAGGCGGTCCTTAAGGGGTGCTGAGACCCTGCGAGGTGTGTGCACCACAGGCGTGGCATTCGGTTTCAATAAAATCTTGTAGGTGTATGGGAGCGTGCCCTTGCCCTCGAATACACCGTGGTATCGATTAATGATGGTGTCCAGCTGCATCCTAAAGTCAGTGTCCTGAGATGCAGACGCGTCAGTAGGTGACAGAGAGTGAACCCTTTGGACAAGGTTCAGCAGTTTGCTTGCTTGTGCACCAAGCAGGGAGGCTTTGGAGGATCCCACTATTTCAAATGGCAGGTTAGCCTTTAGTGACCGATGCGCCACTTCAAGTTGGCACGAGCCACTGGCAGCAATGGCATTACCATTATAATCCTGGTTTAGCTCACTCGGCTAAATCGCTGGCTTTTAAAGAAGACCAAGCAGGCCAGCAGCACGGTTCGATTCCCGTACCAGCCTCCCCGGACAGGCGCCGGAATGTGGCAACTAGGGGCTTTTCACAGTAACGACATTAAAGCCTACTCGTGACAATAAGCAATTTTCATTTTTCATTTTTCATTTCATTTCAACAGCTGGAAGGCTGATGGCAGGATGGTCGGCTTGACACGGAGGCTTTCGAGGTCAGATCGCGCAATGGGATTGGCTGAAGCGCCGGTGTCCAGGCAGAATCGGGTTTGGGATTGGTTGACCGTAAGTGTGGCACACCACTCGTCGTCCGGATCAATGCTGAATATCGGGAGAGGCTGGACTTTTGGCTTCGGGGGCATCCTGTGTTTGGTTATGAAACCGACCCGAAATAGAGCTTTAGGGTCCTCGGTGTCAAGGTCATGCAGTAGGTCAGAATCGGGTTCGGTGACTGTGGGCTGGATGGTGCAGACATCCCTGTGTAGCTGGTTGGAGTGGCGAGAGTTGGCAGGCTGAGCAGACCTGCATAAAGCAGCATAGTGGCCAAGTTTGCCACATTGTAGGCAGCGTCGGGATTTTGCAGGAGATTACTGCTTGAAGTGGGCGGAGCCACAGTTGCCGCATGTCGTGACGTCAGAACGCTCGGTGCGCCAGCGCGCATGCGCGGTGCGGTCGTACGTGGTGTGCGCCTGCGCAGTGCGTTCTTCGGCATCGCCGTCCCCTCGTTCAGTGCGCGCATGCGTGGGAGGCCGTGAAAAGCGCGCAAAATGGCCGTCCTCATCCAGGCTGAGGCCCTGGAGTTGCTTGATTGCTTGTACCCGTTCTGCCTCGTGGAGACCTTGCCGCGCCGTTTCAGCCGCTTGAATGTGCGAGTATCGGTTAGTGGTGTGTTCATGCAGAACGCAGGTCTCGATGGCAATCGCAAGGGTGAGCTGCTTTACCTTGAGGAGCTGCTGGCGTAGGGGGTCCGACTGAACACCGAAAACGATCTGGTCGCGTATCATGGAGCCGGAGGTGGATCCGTAGTTACAGGACTGCGCAAGGATACGGATGTGGGTGAGAAAGGATTGAAAAGATTCATCCTTACCCTGCAAATGCTGTTGGAAGACATAGCGCTCAAAACTCATTCACGTCGATGTCACAGTGACTGTCAAATTTGAGGAGGACCATCTTGAATTTTGACTTGTCTTCACCATCAGCAAAAGTGAGAGAATTGAAGATGTGGATGGCGTGGTCCCCGGCCGTGGAGAGGAAGAGAGCGATCTTCCTGGCGTCTGAAGCAGCTTCCAGGTCTGTGGCTTCAAGGTAAAGCTGGAATCGCTGTTTGAAGATTTTCCAGTTGGCACCGAGGTTGCCGGTGATGCGGAGCGATGGTGGGGGGGGGGACGCTGTCCATTCTGCAGGATGGCTGATTGCTGGTGGAAGGCAGATCACTTGAAGGTAGGTCTAATAAATGCTAACATCATGTACTGGTACCATGATGTGTTGGGTACTCTGGATCTGTGGAGACTGCGTTTACCTTTGCAGTAACATAGACAGGCTACCAACACTTGTAATAGTACAACACTATTTTATTAAGCTGGGAACTGTTGAACATACTTTCACTGTAGGTCGACACTATGTTAGATTAAACTGAAGACCTATGCCTATCCTAACCACTCTAGACTGTTAGCACATGGTGAAAGTCTGTGCTACAAGCTGTGAGCTCTGTCCTTCTAAGAGGCTGCATCCCGAATGAACGGGGAAAACTAGTGCCCTCTGGCTTTATAGTGACTGTGCTCTAACTGGTGATTGGCTGCTGTGTTGTGTGTGTTGATTGGTCTTGCTGTGTGTCAGTCAGTCTGTGTCTGCACCTTTATATACTGATGGGTATATTATGACACGCGCTAGGCTTGCTGCCTCTGTGCTCAGTGGAGGATGGGAGGCCCTCGGATGGGAGTGGCGGGATCCTCCGCAGGAGTGGCTGCCATGGGAGGGTGAGTTGGGGAGCGCTGGGGGGCAACTAGGGGGGGTGATCACTCGCGGCTCCAGCATGCCAACCGTTGGTTCCCAACCCCATTCTGTCGTCAACCCCAGTCCCTGCCCGTCTGCCCCACCGATCACCCATAACCCCTCCCCACTGCTGAGGACTCTGGCTAAGCGGCTGAAGGCAATCGCTAATAGGAAATTGGCAATTGTGGTTAAGTGAGCACTTGATACATGCCAAGTGGATTCCTGTGGGTTGGTGGGCCATGTAGCGTTTGGGAGTCATTGCCTAGCATCCCAATCAGACCTTGATGCCTGGACACTGTGTGGGAGTACACACCACACACGCAGAAGCCAACATCAGAACACCCAGGAGATGGGACACAACTCCCGGGACACCCACTCCCCAGGGTGGGTGGGTGGTGCTGGGAGAGGGGGTTGCCTGGAAAGCTAGGCAAATAGTCCGGGGGTCAACCCATATTGCGGACGAAAGTGACAGGGGCATTGTAATGTTTGTGCAAGGAGTTATTTAATGTGCTGTATAATATCTCCTTTCCTATAATGCCACGCACCCCAAACCCCCCCCCCCCCCCCGTCCCCAACCCCATCAACTCCCCACCCCCTACCTAACCCTTCTCCCCTACCCCACCCCAGTGCCCTCAGTGATCCTAGACGTGCCTGGCCCTCCAAGTTCTACCACTACGTCTAGGTGTGTCCCTAGAATGCACATCAGGGGTGGGATTCTCCCCTACGCGGCGGGGCGGGGGTCCCGGCGTATTGGAGTGGCGTCAACCACTCCGGCGTCGGACCTCCCCAAAGAATTCTCCGCACCTTTAGGGGTCAAGCCCTCACATTGAGGGGCTAGGCCCGCGGCGGAGGGGGTTCCGCTCCGCCCGCTGACGTGAACGGCCGTTGGCGCCACGCCAGCCGGGGCCGAAAGGACTACGCCAGCCGGGCGTAAGTCCGCGCATGCGCCGGAGCATCAACGGCTGCTGACATCATACCAGCGCATGCGCAGGGGAGGGGGTCTCTTCCGCCTCCGCCATGGTGAAGTCCATGGTGAAGGTGGAAGAAAAAGAGTGCCCCCCAAGGCACAGGCCCGCCGCCGATCGGTGGGCCCCGATCGCAGGCCAGGCCACCGTGGGGGAACCCCCTAGGTCAGATCGCCCCCCCCCGCCCCCCCCCCCCCCCTCCCCAGGACCCCAGCGCCCGCCCGTGCCGCCAATCCACTCGGTACCAGAGGTGGTTTAATCCACGCCGGCGGGAGAGGATTGTCAGCGGCGGGACTTCGGCCCATCGCGAGCCGGAGAATCGCCGCAGGGTCCCGCCGACCAGCGCAGCACGATTCCCGTCCCCGCCGATTATCATGTGGCGGAGATTTCAGGACACGGCGGGAGCGGGATTGACGCTGGCCCCAGGCGATTCTGCGACCCGGCGGGGGGGCGGAGAATCCCGCCCCTGAGTTGGGGGCAGCCAGCTGCTTACCTCGTCCTGTGGCCTTTGATGCCCCTGGCAAGTGTCCTCTGGTGGCTCTGGGGCCAGAGTGCCCCGGCTCACTTGTCGGCGGCACATACACAGCCATGCTGCCCTGTCCCATGGGTTTCCTCTGGGTGCTCCATTTCCTCCCAAAAGTCCCGAGAGGCGTGCTGTTAGGTGAACTGGACATTCTGAATTCTCCCTCTGTGTACCCAAACAGGTGCCGGAATGTGGCGACTAGGGGCTTTTCACAGTGACCTCATTGCAATGTAAGCCTACTTGTGACAATAAAAACAATTATTATTATTAGGACCAGTCAAACATGAGTAGTGATTGTCTTACTGACTGACCCATCTCTCCCATTGACCACTTGTCCATTCTCCCGCAGATCCAGCAGCCAACAGCGCCAGCTCATCCTGGGCAGCCCCATCTCCTGACTCCGAGGAGAATCCTCGGAGGAGAGCTCCGATGATCCATCTGTTATAGTTGCACAGTTGTTACAGCTGTCATCCCTACCCTCTAGGACACTATCTCGGAAAAAATCTCCGAGGATGCGATGATCTAGGTGTCACAGCTGTCACCCCCACCCTCCCCACGCACCTCGCTGGGAAATGTCAGAGGTCAGGCTTCTGGGGCCCAATCTGGTGAGAATCGCACTGCTGCTGATGGACATCAGGTGGAGGCAGGAACCCCCCCAGGCCAGACAGCAGTCGGAGGGCTGCTGGAACCCAGGACCCAGCTGGGCCCCAGCCTGATGCTGAGCCTGTGGTACAGAGTTACCCAGAGCTGACGGGGATATAGGACCAACCTGAACGTTCAGCGGGACTTGTCATTATCACTCCAGCAGATCCATAACCGATTGGTGGAGTCTCAGAGGCTACGGGCACAGGAGATCGCGCCGCCAATGAGTGGCACCGAGGCCAACACTGCTCGGGTGGCGACCGCAATGGAGAGCCTGGTGCACGATATTGGCACCGTGGGAATGGCCGAGGCACTGCGGAGCCTCCCCCGGTCACTGGGGAATGTCCCAGTCACTGATGAGCATCGCCGAGGGCGTCGCCACGATCATGGGGAACCGCCAGGGTTGGCAGGGCCAGGTGATGCAGGGGCAGCCGGGGCTCAAAACCAGCTGCCCCTCCGTCTCAAGGTGAACCCCAGGGTCCTATGGGCGCCGACCGGGAGGAGGGGGCACTGAGTGCCATCCCGGACCCGTCCCATGGGGCTGCCAAGTTCCACCCTCTGATGAGGCCGCATCTGAGGGTCAGCACACGGGCATGAGGGGAGATAGGAGAGAAGCTAGCGAAAAATGTGAATTCAGGGCTCGGCCGGGGGAGAATTGGAGGAAACCCGCACAGACACGGGGAGAACATGCACACATCGCACAGACAGCGAACCAAGCCGTGAATCGAACCAGTGACCCTGACGCTGTGAAGAAACAGTGCCAACCACTGTGCTATTGTGCAGTCCTCCGGGTGGAGCCTGGTGGTTCCTCACCTCTGCGGCGTCTGCCATTCTCCGTGTTGGTGACCGCCCTGTCCTCGGCCATACCAGTCACCTCCAGGGCCCGCTCCTCGAAGCAGGTGAGGAGTCTCAAGTCTGGCACCTCACCGCTCGTCTGGGCCCTCTCCTGCTTATTATGGGAGAGCTTTTCCTGAGGGGACACAGAGAGGGTATTGTTAGCCAAACATGTGGTCCACTGTTATGGGAGCGGATGTGAAGGAGGAGAAAAACGGCAGCAGCTCCCCTGGAAAAGCGGGGGAAGGTGGACAAAATGGCGGCTGGTGGAGCCCCTGAGGAGTGGAGGCAGTGGGCGGAGGAGCAGCAGGCGGTCCTTCTGCGCTATTTTACGGAGCTGAAAGGGGAGTTGTTGGAATCCCTGAAGGTGACGACGAGTAAGCTGCTGGAGACCCAGACAACCCAGGGTGCAGCGATACTTGAGTTGCAGCAGCAGGCCTCTGAGTGCGAGGATGAGGTTTCGGCCCTTGTGGGGAAGGTGGAGATACACGAGGCGCTTCATAAAAAGTGGCAAGATCGGTTCGAGGAGATGGAGCTTCGGTCACGGAGGAAGAACCTGCGGATCCTGGGCCTCGAGGAGGGGCTGGAGGGGTCGGACCTGCCGGCCTATGTGGCCGTGATGCTGAACTCGCTGGTGGGGGCAGGATCCTTCCATCTGCCCCTGGAGCTGGAGGGGGCCCACAGAGTGCTGGCCAGGCGGCCTAAGGCGAATGAACCCCCGCGGGCGGTGCTGGTGCGGTTCCATCGGTTCAGTGACCGGGAGTGTGTTCTCCGATGGGCCAAGAAGGTGAGGAGCAGCAAGTGGGAGAATTCGGTAGTGCGTACCTACCAGGACTGGAGTGCGGAGGTGGCCAAGCGGAGAGCCGGGTTTAACCGGACGAAGGCGGTGCCACATGGAAAGCAGGTGAAGTTCGGCATGTTGCCGCCTGCGCGCCTGTGGGTCACCTACAAGGACCGGCATCACTACTTTGAGTCTCCGGAGGAAGCATGGGCCTTTGTGCAGGCTGAAAAGCTGGACTCGAACTAGAGATTGGGGGCTGTGGGAGTTTTTCTATTCTATTCATGTATCATTGTTTTTGCTGTAGCGGGTTATTCTGTTTGTTTCTGTTTTTTCTCTCGCTTTCGGACGATGTTGGTTATGGTTTCATGTTCTAAGGTGGGTACTGGGGTTTGTGGTTGTTCTGTGTCTTTGTTTGTATGGAGTTGGTGGTTGGGTTGGGACTGCGGTTTGGGAGCTGCGATGGTGGGGTGGGGCAGTGTGAAAGCGCGGGTTTTTCTCTGGTTTCCCACGCTGCGGGACGAGTGGGTGCAGCTGGTGGCAAGGGGCGTGGCTATTAGACCGGGTTTCCCGCGCTGAAGCGGTGCCAAGGAGCTGATGCAGGGGAGGAGGGGGGACCTCATATCGGGAGGGGTCGGAGTTAGAGCGGGAGCTGCCGGGGTCAGCAGAAGTCAGCTGGCTCACGGGAGTACAGTGGAGGGAGAGTCGCGGCTAGGAGGGGTCCTAGCCTGGGGGGCGGGGGGGGGGGGGGGGGGGGGGGGAGTACCGAGTTGCTGCTGGATTGGCCAGGGAAGAGATCGGGGGAGTCGGGGTGAGGTTCTATCGCCGTGGGAAACAGGCCGAATGGGTGATGGCCAGGGGTGAGCAGTCGATGGGTTGTGGCTAGTCGACGGGGGAGGGGGGCGGGTTGCCCCCTGATCCAGCTGATTACGTGGAACGTGAGGGGGTTGAATGGGCCGGTTAAGCGGGCCCGGGTGTTTTCGCATCTGAAGGGGCTGAAGGCGGACGTGGCCATGCTCCAGGAGACCCACCTGAAGGTGGCGGACCAGGTCCGTCTGAGTAAGGGGTGGGTGGGGCAGGTTTTCCACTCAGGGCTCGACTTGAAGAACCGGGGAGTGGCGATCCTGGTGGGGAAGAGGGTGGCGTTTGAGGCGTCTGAGGTTGTGGCTGATAGTGGCGGCAGATATGTAATGGTGAGCGGTAAGCTGCAGGGGGAGAGGGTGGTGTTGGTTAATGTGTACGCCCCAAATTGGGATGATGCTGGTTTCATGAGGCGTATGTTGGGCCGCATTCCTGGCCTGGAGGCGGGGGGTTTGATCATGGGGGGGGGGGTGACTTCAATACGGTGCTGGATCCCCTACTGGATCGTTCTAGTTCAAGGACAGGCAGGAGGCCAGCGGCGGCCAAGGTGTTGAGGGGGTATACGGACCAGATGGGAGGAGTGGACCCCTGGAGGTTCGGGAGGCCGAGGGCTCGGGAGTACTCTTTTTTCTCCCATGTGCACAGGGTTTATTTCCGCATTGATTTCTTTGTTCTGAGCAGGGGACTGGGCCCGAGGGTGGAGGAGGCCGAATATTCGGCTATCGTGATTTCGGACCATGCTCCGCATTGGGTGGATCTGGAGATGGGGGAGGTGCGGGATCAGCGCCCGCTTTGGCGTCTGGACGTGGGGTTGTTGGCTGATGAGGAGTTGTGTAGGAGGGTTCGGGGATGTATCAAGAGGTACTCGAGGTCAATGATACTGGGGAGGTCCTGGTGGGGATGGTGTGGGAGGCTCTGAAGGCAGTGATTAGGGGGGAGCTGATCTCCATCCGAGCCCATAGGGAGAGGGGGGAGCAGAGGGAGAGGGAGAGACTGGTGGGGGAGCTGTTGAGTGTGGATAGGAGGTATGCGGAGGCCCCGTAGGAGGGATTGCTGGGGGAGTGGCGTAGCTTGCAGGCCAAGTTTGATTTATTGACCACCAGAAAGGCGGAGACACAGTGGAGGAAGGCGCAGGGAGCGGTCTATGAGTATGGAGAGAAGGCGAGCAGGATGCTGGCGCACCAGCTTCGTAAGTGGGACGCGGCTAGGGAGATTGGTGGAGTGAAGGATAGAGATGGGAATGTGGTGCGGCAGGGGTCAGAGGTCAATGAGGTCTTTAGGGACTTCTATAGGGAACTGTACCGGTCGGAGCCGCCGGCGGTGGGAGGGGGAATGGAGAATTTTTTGGACAGGCTCTGATTTCCAAGGGTGCAGGAGGAGCAGGTGGAGGGACTGGGTGCGCCGATCGAGTTGGAGGAGCTGGTCAGAGGGATTGGCCACATGCAGTCAGGGAAGGCGCCGGGACCGGATGGGTTCCCGGTTGAATTGTATAAGAAATATGCAGATCTGCTGGGCCCCCTGTTGGTTAGGAGCTTCAACGAGGCATGGGAGGGGGGTGTTCTGCCCACGACGATGTCTCGGGCACTAATCTCCCTGATCCTGAAGCGTGATAAGGACCCCTTGCAGTGCGGTTCATACAAGCCGATTTCACTGCTGAATGTAGACGCCAAGTTGCTGGCGAAGGTCTTGGCCACTAGAATGGAGGCCTGTGTGCCGGGGTGATACATGAAGATCAGACGGGTTTTGTGAAGGGGAGGCAGCTGAACACTAACGTGTGGAGGCTGCTAAATGTGATAATGATGCCGGTAGCAGAAGGAGAGGCAGAGATTGTGGTGGCATTGGATGCGGAGAAGGCCTTTGACAGGGTTGAGTGGGGGTACTTGTGGGGGGTGTTGGAGAGGTTCGGGTTTGGGGTGGGGTTTATTAAATGGGTGAGGTTGCTGTACGAGGCCCCGATGGTGAGTGTAGCGACAAATGGGAGGAGGTCCGAGTACTTCAGGCTCCACCGTGGGACGAGGCAGGGGTGCCCCCTGTCCTCCTTGCTTTTTGCGCTGGCAATAGACCCTCTTGCCATGGCTCTCAGGGAGTCGAGGAGGTGGAGGGGTTTGGTGCGGGGTGGGGAGGAGCACCGAGTGCCGCTGTATGCGGATGACTTGCTGTTGTACGTAGCAGACCCGGTGGGGGGAATGCCGGAGGTGATGGAGATTCTTGCTGAGTTCGGGAGTTTCTCGGGATATAAATTGAACCTGGGCAAGAGTGAGCTGTTTGTTGTACACCCGGTAGATCAGGAGGAGGGGATTGGTAGGCTCCCGCTAAAGAGGGCAGTGAGGAGTTTTGGGTACCTGGGGGTTCAGGTGGCTAGGAGCTGGGGGACTCTGTACAAGCTCAATTTTACTAGGTTGGTGGAGCAGATGGAGGAGGAATTTAAAAGGTGGGACATGCTGCCGTTGTCGTTGGCGGGTAGAGTACAGTCCGTTAAAATGACGGTGCTCCCGAGGTTTTTGTTTTTGTTTCAGTGCCTCCCCATTTTCGAACGAGGGCCTTTTTTAGGAGGGTGAACAGCAGCATTCTGGAATTTGTTTGGGCGCATGGGACTCCGAGGGTAAGGAGGGTCTTTTTGGAGCGGGGCAGGGATAGAGGGGGGCTGGCGCTGCCCAACCTCTCTGGGTACTATTGGGCAGCTAACGTCTCGATGGTACGTAAGTGGGTAATGGATGGGGAGGGGGCAGCATGGAAACGGATGGAGATGGCGTCCTGTGGAGGCACGAGCCTGAAGGCACTGGTAACGGCGCCGCTGCCGCTCCCTCCAACGAGGTACACCACGAGCCCAGTGGTGGCGGCCACCCTCAAATTTGGGGGCAGTGGAGGCGACACAGGGGGGAAGTGGGGGGCTCGGTGGAGGCCCCGCTGCGGGGGAACCACCGGTTTGTCCCAGGGAACATGGATGGCGGGTTCCTGGGGTGGCACAGGGCGGGCATTAGGATGTTGGGAGACCTGTTTATTGACGGGAAGTTCGCGAGCCTTGGTGAACTGGAGGAGAAGTTTGAGCTCCCCCCGGGGTATATGTTCAGGTACCTTTAGGTCAAGGCGTTTGCTAGGCGGTAGGTGGAGGGGTTCCCTTCGCTGCCCCCGCGGGGGGTAAGGGATAGGGTGCTTTCGGGGGTGTGGGTTGGGGATGGGAAGGTGTCTGACATCTATCAGGTAATGCAGGAGGTGGGGGAGGCGTCGGTAGAGGAGCTGAAGGCTAAATGGGAGGTGGAGCTGGGGGAGCAGATTGAGGAGGGGACATGGGCGGACGCCCTGGAGAGGGTGAACTCGCTTAGCCTCATCCAGTTTAAGATGCTGCACCGGGCCCACATGTCCGGGTCTAGGATGAGAATGTTTTTTGGGGGCGAAGACAGGTGCGTCAGGTGTTCGGGGAGTCCAGCGAACCACGCCCATATGTTCTGGGCATGCCCAGCACTGGAAGAATTCTGGAAGGGGGTGGCGGGGACGGTGTCGAGGGTGGTGGGACCCAGGGTCAGGCCAGGTTGGGGACTCGCGATATTTGGGGTTGGGTGGAGTCGGGAGTGCAGGAGGCGAAAGAGGCCGATGTCTTGGCCTTTACGTCCCTAGTAGCACGGCGGAGGATCTTGCTGCAGTGGAAAGATGCGAGACCTCCGAGCGTGGAGACCTGGATTAATGACGTGGCGGGATTCATTAAGTTGGAAAGGGTCAAGATCGCCCTGAGGGGGTCGGTACAAGGGTTCTTTAGGAGGTGGCAGCCTTTCCTCGACTTTCAGGCTCAACGATAAGGTACTAGGTCAGCAGCAGCAGCAACCCGGGGGGGGAGGGGGGAAAGGGGGGGGGGGTGGTTTAGGGGGATAGTGTTTAAGTTAATTTGCTTATTGTTAATTTATTGTGTTGTTTATTGGGGTTGCGGGGGGGTGGGGGGTTTGTTATATGCGTTGTTACGGGTGCCGGGGGGTGTTTATTATCATT
The DNA here is from genome assembly GCF_902713615.1 of Scyliorhinus canicula. Taxonomy (NCBI): domain Eukaryota; kingdom Metazoa; phylum Chordata; class Chondrichthyes; order Carcharhiniformes; family Scyliorhinidae; genus Scyliorhinus; species Scyliorhinus canicula. The sequence goes on along the minus strand of NC_052149.1, from coordinate 126,247,545 downwards.
ATTGTTATTGTTATTATTGTATTGTTTTGTTGATATATATTTTTCAAAAAATTTCAATAAAAGTTATTTAAAAAAAATAAAATAAATCATCATTCTAGTGAAACAACTAGATGTTCTGTGTATCTCATGACAACGGCCATAATCACAGAAAACAACAGGTAGTGAGGGGTGTGACCACCCAGAGATCAGTGGGCCAATCGCTCAGACAAAACAAAGATCGGACAAAGAGATAGACAATTAGGAGAGTGTGAGAGGGGGAATGTGAGGCAGAGAGATGGAGAGGTTCAGGGAGGGAATCCCAGAGCTTGGAGCAGCTGAAGGCACGGCCACCAATGGTGGGGCGATTCTGATCAGGAATGTACAAGAGGCCAGAATTAGAGGAGCGCAGATATCTCGGAGGGTTGTGGGGCTGGAGGAGATTCCAGAGATAGGGAGGGGCGAGGACATGGAGGGATTGGAAAACAAGGATGAGAATTTTAAAATCAAGACATTGCTTGACCAGGAGTCAATGTGGGTCAGTGAGCACAGGGGGTGATAGGGGAACGGGACTTGGTGGGAGTTCAGGCTGGGACAGCAGAGTTTTGGATGAGCTCATGTTTCCGGAGGGTAGGATGTGGGAGAGCAGCCAGGAGTGTATGGGAATAGTCACGTCCAGAGGTAACGGAGACATGGGCGATGGTTTCTGCAGCCAAAGAGCTGAGAGAAGGAGGTGGGTCTCATGGACAAGATGAGCTCAGAGAGGGCACGAGGGGAGATAGGAGAGAAACTAGAGAAAGATGTGAGTTCAGGGCCCGAGCAGGGGGGAGAATTAGAGGAAGTTTGTCCAGACGGCCTAGTGGAAGGGACGGACGTGGCCGAGGCAGCTGATTGGATCGTCTCAATCTGAGTGACAAAGACGTCAATGAGCTCCTCCCACTTGTTGTTGGAGGTGAGGGTGGAGGGGACAGGGGAGAGGGGTTTAAGAAGATGGTCTGAAGTTGAGAAAAGATCCCGGGGATTATCTTTACATTCCAGGATGATCCTGGAATAGTGAGCAGTTTTAGCAGATGGGAGTAGGAGCCGGGAGTGTTTGAAGTGGTCCAGCCGGATCTGACAGTGGATGGATAAACCAGTTCTCCACCAGATCCTTTCAAGTCTCTGTGCCTTGGATTAAGTGTGTGGATATGAGGCCGTAGCAGGGGGAACGGCCAGGGTGAGAGAGAGGAATGGTTTTATCGGGGACGAGGATATCAAAGGTGGAGGTGAGGGTGAGGTTGGGTAAATCAGTGGCTGCAGAAATGTTGTGGTGATCGGAGGGCCAGAGACAGATAGTTGGGATTTTGAAAGTGCCGTTGGAAGTGAATTGGGGAATAGGTTTTCCCAGGGATGGATACAGAAGGGGGTCGGGTTGGGGTGTGGAAGGGGGATGTGGGTGGGGAGTGATACAAGGAAGTGATCAGTGATGGTCTTATCTGTGATTGAAACTATGGAAGTAGTGAGACCACGTGAGATGGTCAGGTCAAGGGGGAGGTGGGGAATATGGGTTGGAGAATTGTGATTGTGATGATTTAATCCCAGCAACTTTCAGTCTCTTTTCTGATTTGAATCTTGTAAACTCAGAGATTCCAGATCAAACTGCTCATTTTAAAATGATTGATAATTGTCTTTGTATCCAATGTTCTGCTGATGTGTCATTGATTGACAGGCCAACCAGCCAATCATGACAATCACTTGCTGAAATGTCGCCAATCAGCTGATGGGGAGGAGGGACATTTCCAAAGCACACACGAGACACAGACTGAATATTCTTAATGTTTATTACCTTTTACAGATTTACAATGTCAGAAGAAAAACTTGAATAAACAGCCCAGCCAGAGGAAGCTGGAGAAATTCACAGGGAAAATATGGAGATTTTCTCAATGACATGAGAATGCTGTCCATTTAAACGGTGACTAAACCTTAAATTGTAACTGCAGGGTGAGCAGGAAGGAGGTCTGGTTTCCTGAAGCAGAGATTTCAGGGGTCACGTTATTTTGGTACAGCTGACAGTCTCCAGCATCTTGGAGAGGTTTTACTTGGCATCACGAGTCTGCACTGTCCCATCAAACATTCCCAGGACAAATGCTGCATGGGATTATGTACAGAGTAAATATCCCTCTGCACTGTCCCAAAAACATGTCTTTACCCCTGACCCTCAGAAGTGCCTCAGACCCAGTCCCGAGAAGGAGAGAGTTGTAATTCAGTGCTGACAATGACCTTTGCCCTCCCAGCTCACCCCTGTTCTATTTAAAGTTGTGTCTCCTCTGTGGACTGTCTCTAACACTCTACGCACATTCTGATCTCCTGATGCTCTTGCTGAGGGCAGAGGAGAGGCTCACGTGGGTGAGGGCACAGGAGAAGCTGGCGTTGGACTCCCAGGCAGAGCCAGAGAGGGTCAGCAGGCTGCTGACGCTGTAGGTGTTGTCCGAAGCTCGCAGGTAGTTGCTGGTCTGAACCCCGTCCGAAATGGCTGCACCATCCTTCTTCCACTCCACCACCAGCTCATCGGGATAGAAGTGATTGGCAAGGCACACCAGGGTGGCAGTGTTCTTGGTCTTGACCTCCTCCAGGGAGGGGGGCAGCAGGGTCAGCGTTGGTTGTGAATTCTCACGGCCTGAAAGAGAGGGAAAGGAATTTAAATCTCTACCATTATAAAGGATTTAATCTTCCTGAAGATTACCTGGGATCAAATCAATGTCAGTGTATGTGTCTGTGCAGATGATCTAGATTGCTGGCAATCCATTCTCGGGAACTTCTTTAACCTGTACCGAAAAATCCCAACAAGAAAAGAGGCAGTTTTGGACCGTTTTCGCGATTAAATCTGGGCAGGTGGAAGGGGTATCAGTGGAAGAGTATTTGGGTAATTGTGATCATAATTCAGTTAGATTTAGAGTAGTTATGGAAAAGGGTAAAGATAAACCAAGAGTAAAAGTTTTAAATTGGGGAAAGGCCACTTTTACAAAACTGGGATTTGCCAAAATGACTTCTACGTTATTATTATTTATTTTTTCTGTTCGGTGAACCCTGGTTCGAATCCCATCACAGCAGATGGCCAAATTTGAATCCAACAAAAATTGAATTCAATGTTTAATGATGACCCTGAAATGACTGTTGATTGTTGTAAAAGCCCATCTCGTTCACTAATGTCCTTTTGGGAAAGAAGTCTGCCGTCCTTACGTGGTCTGGCCTACATGTGATTCCAGGCTAACAACAATTTGGTTGACATCTGGGAAAACACTTCTGAAATGCAGCCACTTAGAGGGCAATTAGGGATGGGCAATAACTGCTGGCCCAGAAAATGACACCCACACCAATGAATACATTTAAAAAACAATTCACCCAGCAACGTGGAAAATTGCCCAGGTTTGTCCTGCACACACCAAACAGGACAAATCCAACCCGGCCGATTACTGCTCCATCAGGCTACTCTCGATCATCAGTAAGGGATGATCAACAGTGCTATCAAGTGTCGTTCAGTCTTGGGGTCACTCAGCTCCTGACCTCATTACAGCCTTGGTTCAAACATGACAAAAGAGCTGAACTCCAGCGGTGAGGCCAGAGTAACTGCCCTTTGACCTCGAGGCAGCATTTGACCAAGTTTGGTATCAAACTGGAGTCAATGGGAATCAGGGGGAAAACTCTCCGCTGGTTGGAGTCATACCCAGCACAAAGGAAGATAACTGTGAATATTGGAGGTCAGTCATCTCTGTCCTCGGACATCCACACAATCCCTACAGTGCAGAAAGAGGCCATTTGACCCGTTGAGTCGGCACCAGCCCTCCAAAACTGTACCGCACCCAGGTCCACTCCCCCGGCCAATCCCCACAGACCAATCTAACCTTTGGATTCAAAGTCACAATTTAACCTGGCTAATCCACTGAACCTGAATTTTCTTGGACTGTGGGAGGAAACCGGAGCACCCAAAGAAAACCCATGCAGACAGAGGGAGAACGTGCAAAATCCATAAAGTCACCCAAGGTTGGAATCGAACCCATGTCTTCAGCGCTGTGAGGCAGAAGTGCCAACCACTCTGCCACCATGGACATTACTCACGGGTTCTTCAGGGGAGGCTCCGAGGCTCAACCAGCTTCAGCTGCTTCATGAATGACTTTCTTTCTGTCATGAGGTCAGACGTGGGGATGTTCATTCATGACTGCACAATGTTCAGCACAATGTTCAGCACCATTCAAAACTCCACAGAGACTGAAGCAGACCTTGCCCTATTACAACAAGGCCTGGACAAAACCCCAGACAATGACCATCTCCAACAAGAGAGAATCTAACCATTAACCCTTCACATTCAAAGACAGTACCTTCACTAAGTTCCCGATTATCAGCATCCTGCAGGTTACCAATTACCAGAAACTGAACTGGACTAACCATATAAATACTGTGACGATAAGAGCAGGTCAAAGATGAGGAATCCTGTGGCAGGTAACTCACCTCCTGACTCCCTAAAGCTTATCCACCATTTACAAGGCACAAGCTGGGAGTGTGATGGAATACTCTCCACTTCCCTGGATGAGTGCAACTTCAAAAGCACTCAAGGAGCTCAACACCATCCAGGACAAAGAACCCCCACATGATTGGTACCCCTCCCACAAACATTCTCTCCCTCCACCACTGATGAACAGTGGCAGCCGTCTGTACCATCTACAAGATGCACTGCATGATCTCACCAAGGTTCCTTGGGCAGCAGCTTCCAAACCCACAACCACGACCATCTAGAAGGACAAAGGCAGCAGATACATGGGTCGGGATTCTCCAGGAACGTGGCTAAGTGTTGGCGCCGGCATAAACACCGGAGTGCTTCACGCCGGCGTCAATGGGTGTCTTGGTCCAGCGATTCTGTATCCCACAGGGAGCCAGCACGGCACTGGACTACTCTGCGCTGCTCCAGCTGCCGTACGCAGCTCTGCAATGCTGGCCGCGGGTCCCTACATACATGTGGCGGCCGCTTCCACGCCAGCACTGCACAACATGGCAGAGCAACACAGCAGACCGGCACGGAAGAAGGTAGGCCCGCCGAAGGTGGTCCCCGATCACGGACCTGGCCGTCGTGGAGGCCCGATCACGGACCTGGCCGTCGTGGAGGCCCGATCACGGACCTGGCCGTCGTGGAGGCCCGATCACGGACCTGGCCGTCGTGGAGGCCCGTCCAGAAGACTGATTCCCCCCCGCCCTCCACCAGGACGGCCACTGCAGCCACGACGCCGAGCTCCCGCCGGTTGCAACCATATATGAACCACGTCGGCGGGAACTCGGCTGGTCGACCGCGGAGAATCGCTGCGGGGGCCTCTTTCAAAGGTCCCTGACTGGTGTTGCGTTGACCGCGCGCATGTAACTGCCGCCGAATCTCCGGTCGCCGGAGAATCGCGTCCCAGCGTCGGACCCAATCACGGGTCTGAGGCCCCATTCTGCGCCACCGCACCGAGCGCCATTTCGCCACGGAGGCTCGGAGAATCCTGGTCTTGGGGTCAGCACTCCCTGGAACCTGGCCACCAAGTCACTAACCATCCTGACTTGGAAATATATTACCATTCCTTCATTGTCACCGATTCGAAATCCTGGAACTCCCTTCCTAACAGCACTCTCGGTGTATCTATACCGCAAGGACACCAGCGGATTCAGAAGGCAGTTCACCACCACCTTCTGAAGGCTATGAAGGATGGGCAATAAACGCTGGTCCAACCAAAAACTCCCACATCACAGAAATAAATTTCAAAATTGCAAAATTAATTTGTGGTAGCAATTAAGAGAAGAAAAAGTTAACTTGTGTGTGGAGTTGGGAGACATGGAGATAGTTCTTAATGAATAATTGACATCAGTTTTCACAAATGAGAGAGACAAAGCTGGCAATGGAAGAGTGATAATGTTGTACCGTTGTTTAAAAAGGGAGGTAGGGACAGACTGAGTCATTACTGACCAGTCAGTCTAACCTCAGTGGTCGGGAAATTATTGGAAATAATTCTGAGAGAAATTAGAATCATCATTGAGAGAGACACAGTTCGATCAAGGACGGTCAACATGGATTTGTGAAGGGAAGGTCCTGTCTGACTAACTTGATTGACTTTTTTGAAGAGGGAACGAGGAGTGTTGATGAGGGGAGGGAGTTTGATGTTGACAACATGGGTTTTCCAAGAACTTTGACAGTTCTCCAACAACAGACGTGTCTGAAAATTAAAAGCTGATGGAATCAAAGGGAAAATTGAAAATTGGATTTCAAATTGGTTCAGTGTCAGGAGGTAAAGGTTTGCTGTTAAACTGGTTAAATCATTTTGGAATGTTATCTAAACATTTGTAAAGAAGGTTACTACAAATTCAGCACTGAAATGGTTTCTTTTAATTTCGAGTACCCAATTCATATTTTTCCCAATTAAGGGGCAATTTAGCGTGACCAATCCACCTACCCTGTACGTCTTCGGGTTGTGGGGGTGAGACCCACGCAGACACGGAGAGAATGTGCAAACTCCACACGGACAGTGGTCCGGGGCCGGGATTAAACCCGGGTACTCAGTACCATAGGTAGTAGTGCTAACCACTGCACCACCATGCCACCTAGCACTGAAATTGCTAATAGTACAAGTTTTTAAAGACACAATGTCCCTTCAAGAGACTGTTAAGCAGTCAGGAAGCTCGAACTATTGATCTGAATTTTTGGGGGAACAGGTTGAACATTAACAAACCACACACAGAACGGGAGAACTTTATCCCAGAACATTGGAGCAGATTTGGAGCAACACATTTCACAAAGGATTCTGATCGGAGGTCAGTACAGAAGTTTCTAGATTTAATTTCAAACCCTGCCGCCCAGCACTGGGCTGAGGTCAAGGGTGAGGCTACAATTAGCCTCAGTGTCCGGGGGTCAGACAGGGTCATTGCTCTTTGGAGGCTGAGAGTGTGCGAACAATGGGCGAGGGTCAGGATCAGGAATCTCCAAAGTTAAAGAAAGATTTGCATCTCTGTAGCATCTGAACCACCTGATGTTGTCCTCAAACGTTTTGCAGCCAATTGTGCACAGCAAGATTCCAAACAGCAATGAGTCAATGAGCATTTGGAGGAATGTTGGATCAGGGATAAATATCAGACTGAACTCGACCCAAAGAGAAAGTAACTGAGAGTCTCCCCAAAAGCCTGGAACACTGAAGCCACTGGATTGTGAGCCCTGCTGGACCTGTTTGTCATCAGAACTTTGCTAAGAGATAAGCAGGGAGTGGAGAGAGCAGAGTTAAAGCTGGGGGAAGTGGGACCTCGGTGTCTCACTGTGCTGCTGCTGCTGCTGTGATCAGTTATATCAGAGAGTGTGACAGGGAGCCAGAGCTCACATCAAACTCTGCCCGTGTCTGTCACACGCAGACTGACAGGAGTCTAGTGAGTGATCTCACTCCATGGTCCAGGAATGTGAACACAGTCTGCAAACGTCCAGATCTCCTCCACACGGTGGGTAAAAGCTGCTTACTTATATCTTGCTGCTTAAAGGGGGGAATGGAACTAAAGAAATACAGCTGGGCACCCTGTTCTGCACAGTGTTCTTCAATGAACCATTTCATTCACTGCAGCTCCTCACTGACACCTTCAACTATTCAGCATTTGTGTTTGAGAAAGTTTCAGTATTGAAAGGGTTAATAACGGAGGATTGGGGTTTACTTACTCAGTCTGAGCTTGGTTCCTTTACCGAACGTAAGCCACACTGACAGCTTCCAGTGCAGGGGCTGGACAAAAACCTCTGCTCTCTGCTTCACTCACTCACTCTCACCCTCTCTCTGTCTCTCGCTGTGTCTCTCACTCACTCATGTCTTTCTCTCTCACTCTTTCTCACTCTCTCTTTCCTTCAATTTCTCTGTTTTGTTGGGAGAGTTGAGAATTCTAATTTTAGGTGATAAATTTTTCAGCTGCTCTTCATATGTGGACATGGAGAGTAAGATGGAAACTTGAGGCCTTCAGTGAGCTGTGGACACCACAGGGATGAGTGTGTAGTGGACATTGAGAATCATTTGTACAGTTTCCTTTCTTGTGTTTATTCTCTATTACATAAAACTGGGATGTGTCAGTGCAGGAGGTGGGGATCTGTGTATTGGGGTTTTTGTAAGGCTCTGTATCACTGTGTAGAGGGAAGCTGCTATGTTGCTGACAGTAATAATCAGCGACATCCTCATTCTGCACATTGCTGATTGTCAGGGTGAATCGTGTTCCAGATCCACTACCGGTGAATCGGTCGGATATTCCTGTGAATCGGGTTGAGGCAGAGTAGATCAGCAGAGCCGGTTTCTGACCTTCTCGCTGTTGATACCAAGCAACACTGCTGCCAGCAGATTGACTGGCCGTACAGGTGAGGGTCGCAGTCTGGCCCAGGCTCAATGACAGCACCGGGGGAGACTGGGTCATGATGATGTCTCCACTGATACCTGAGAGGTAATAGAGAAACAGAGTGAAGTAAGAACTGTCACAGAAAGAGCCTGTACAATGAGATATTGTTGGAGACACTGACTGTTCCTCTGCTTTCAGCATTTTCCCTTCAATCACAAGTCAGTAGAATTGGATTGAAATGGAGAGCAGGAAAATATTCAAGGTGGAAGGAGAGAGATTTGTACCTGCGATGCAGAATGCCAGAGGCCAGATCAGCTGGATGGCTGAAATCATGGTGTCTGCTCCTGTCCCTGTGCCTGGTTACTGATAAACTCTCCCTTCACTGGGCTCTGCTTTATAAAGCTGCAGCCTGTGAGAGTCTGACTGCCCGTTCCTCAGTATGTAAATGGTATGAGGCAGAGACACCACGTCAGCACCTTCACTTCCTCTTCTTCTCTCTCACTCACTCCCTCTCCCTCTCTCTCTCTCCCTCCCTCAGTGTCAGTCCCTCAGTCTCTGCTCTCTCTGTCTTGTTATTCCTGTCTCAATCTCCTTGTTTGCTCTCACCCTCATCTTTCTTTCTCTGTTCTCTCTTTCTCCCTCTGTTTCCCTCTCTTTCTCCCTCACTTTCTCTCTCTACCATACAAGAGATATCAACCTCTTTGTGTCCACTCAGTCCCCTCAGGGACTTACGTTTAAATAAGATCATCTCTCATTCTTCTCACTCCAGTGTTTTTTTTCCCTGTTTTTATTTTCCGTTCCTCTTGTAACAAACACCAACATTCCATTTCCCTTCCTGATCACTTGCTGGACCTGCAGACTAATGTTTTGTGATTCAGGTACCAGGACACCCAGATCCCTCTGTAGCAGCCAGTTCCTCAATCTCTCTCCATTTAAATACTTTACTGCTTTTCTATTCTTCCTGTCAAAGTGGACAAGTTCACATTTACCCACGTTATACTCCAAATGTTTTCCCACTCACACACAGTCCCTATCTCTTTGCAGACTCTCTACCTCCTCTTGATAACTGACTTTCCCACCTATCTTAGTGTGATTCGGACATTAGCTACATTCGCTTCCTTCAATAATCATTGATGTAGATTGTGAATAGTTGAGGCTCCAGCACTGATCCCTGTGCCATTCTACTAGTTACTGCTGGACAAGCTGAAAAAGACCCATTTATCCCCTCTCTCTGCTCTCTGTTAGCCAACAAATCATGTAGCTCGATCCAACTAAGTGGGAACAATGTCCTCCAGCGAGTGCATTTAGGTCTGTGTTTCCCGGCGCTCACAGTACATAAGAAGCTTCAGTGGGGAACGTGTGGCTGATGCTGCACATAGCCCCGTATTGTGGACTGGAACACACTGCTTGCTGGACCACCACTTGTAGGATCACCGAACTCCTCCCCACCCCCCCAGCCAGAACACACTATGCCCCCCCCACCGCTGATATGAGGGGTGGATAATCACACATTTACATCATAAAATAACCATCCTCCTTATTGATCATGTTGTCCATGGCCCACTGACCCTCCAATAGGGAACAGTAAACATGGGCCTCCTTCCAACTGGACACTCCAATTGGGACCAGTAAACATGGGGCTCCTTCCCACTGGGCCCTCCAATAGCGACCAGTAAACATGGGCCTCCTTCCCACTGGACCCTCCAATTGGGACCAGTAAACATGGGGCTCCTTCCCACTGGGCCCTCCAATAGCGACCAGTAAACATGGGCCTCCTTCCCACTGGACCCTCCAATAGGGACCAGTAAACATGGGCCTCCTTCCTACTGGGCCCTCCAATAGGGACCAGTAAACATGGGCCACCATCCCACTGGACCCTCCAATAGGGACCAGTAAACATGGGCCTCCTTCCCACTGGACCCTCCAATAGGGACAAGTAAACATGGGCCTCCTTGCCACTGGATTCTCCAATAGGGTCCAGTAAACATGGGCCTCCTTCCCACTGGGCCCTCCAATAGGGACCAGTAAACATGGGCATCCTTCCCACTGGACCCTCCAATAGGGACCAGTAAACATGGGCCTCCTTCCCACTGACCCTCCAATAGGGATCAGTAAACATGGGCCTCCTTCCCACTGGAGACTACAATAGGGACCAGTAAACATGGGCCTCCTTCCCACTGGACCCTCCAATAAGAACCAGTAAACATGGGCCTCCTTCCCACTGGACACTACAATAGGGACCAGTGAACATGGGCCTACTTCCCACTGGACCCTCCAATAAGAACCAGTAAACATGGGCCTCCTTCCCACTGGACACTCCAATAAGAACCTGTAAACATGGGCCTCCTTCCCACTGAACCCTTAAATAGGGACCAGTAATCATGGGCCTCCTTTCCACTGGATCCTCCAATAGGGACCAGCAAACATGGGTCTCCTTCCCACTGGACCCTCCAATAGGGACCAGTAAACCTGGGCCTCCTTTCCACTGGATTCTACAATAGAGACCAGGAAAAATGGGCCTCCTTCCCACTGGATCCTCCCATAGGGACCAGTAAACATGGGCCTCCTTCCCACTGAACCCTCCGATAGGGACCAGAAAAAATGGGCCTCCTTCCTACTAGACCCTCCAATAGGGACCAGTGAACATGGGCCTCCTTCCCACTGGATTCTCCAATCGGGACCAGTAAACATTGGCCTCCTTCCCACTGGACCCTCCAATAGGGACCAGTAAACCTGGGCCTCCTTCCCACTGGACCGTCCAATTGGGACAAGTAAACATGGGCCTCCTTCCCACTGGACCCTCCAATAGGGACCAGTAACTATGGGCCTCCTTCCCTCTGGACCATCCAATAGGGACCTGTAAACATGGACCTCCTTCCCACTGACGCTCCATTAGGGACCAGTAAACATGGGCCTCCTTCCCACTGGACCCTCCAATAGGGACCAGTAAACATGGGCCTCCTTTCCACTGGACCCTCCAATTGGGACCAGTAAACATGGGCCTCCTTCCCACTGGATCCTTCAATAGGGACCAGTAAACATGGGCCTCCTTCCCACTGGACCCTCCAATAGGGACCAGTAAACACGGGCCTCCTTCCCACTGGGCCCTCCAATAGGGACCAGTAAACACGGGCCTCCTTCCCACTGGACCCTCCAATAGGGACCAGTAAACATGGGCCTCCTTCCCACTAAACCCTCCGATAGGGACCAGAAAAAATGAGCCTCCTTCCCACTGGACCCTTCAATAGGGACCAGTAAACATGGGCCTTCTTCCTACTGGACCCTCCAATAGGGACCAGTGAACATGGGCCTCCTTCCCACTGGATTCTCCAATCGGGACCAGTAAACATTGGCCTCCTTCCCACTGGACCCTCCAATAGGGACCAGTAAACCTGGGCCTCCTTCCCATTGGACCGTCCAATTGGGACCAGTAAACATGGGCCTCCTTCCCACTGGACCCTCCAATAGGGACCAGTAACTATGGGCCTCCTTCCCTCTAGACCATCCAATAGCGACCTGTAAACATGGGCCTCCTTCCCACTGACCCTCCAATAGGGACCCGTAAACATGGGCCTCCTTCCCACTGGACCCTCCAATAGGGACCAGTAATCATGGGCCTCCTTTCCACTGGACCCTCCAATTGGGACCAGTAAACATGGGCCTCCTTCCCACTGGATCCTTCAATAGGGACCAGCAAACATGGGCCTCCTTCCCACTGGTCCCTCCAATAGGGACAAGGAAACATGGGCCTCCTTCCCACTGGGCCCTCCAATAGGGACCAGTAAACATGGGCCTCCTTCCCACTGGACACTCCCAGAGGGACCAGTAAACATGGGCCTCCTTCCCACTGGACACTCCCATAGTGACCAGTAAACATGGGCCTCCTTCCCACTGGACCCTCCAATAGGGACCAGTAAACATGGGCCTCCTTCCCACTGGACACTCCAATAGGGTCCAGTAAACATGGGCCTCCTTCCCACTGACCCTCCGATAGGGACCAGCAAACATGGGCCTCCTTCCCACTGGACACTCGCAGAGGGACCAGTAAACATGGGCCTCCTTCCCACTGGACACTCCCATAGGGACCAGTAAACATGGGCCTCCTTCCCACTGGACCCTCCAATAGGGGCCAGTAAACATGGGCCTCCTTCCCACTGGACCCTCCAATAGGGACCAGTAAACATGGGCCTCCTTCACACTGGACACTCCAATAGGGACCAGTAAACATGGGCCTCCTTCCTACTGGTTTCTCTAATAGGGACCAGTAAACATGGGCCTCCTTCCCACTGGAATCTCCAATAGGGACCAGTAAACATGGGCCTCCTTCCCACTGGACCATCCAATAGGGACCAGTAAACTCGGGCCTCCTTCCCACTGGGCCCTCCAATAGGGACCAGTAAACATGGGCCTCCTTCCCACTGGACCCTCCAATAGGGACCAGTAAACATGGGCCTCCTTCCCACTGAACCCTCCGATAGGGACCAGAAAAAATGAGCCTCCTTCCCACTGGACCCTCCAATAGGGACCAGTAAACATGGGCCTCCTTCCTACTGGACCCTCCAATAGGGACCAGTGAACATGGGCCTCCTTCCCACTGGATTCTCCAATCGGGACCAGTAAACATTGGCCTCCTTCCCACTGGACCCTCCAATAGGGACCAGTAAACCTGGGCCTCATTCCCACTGGACGTCCAATTGGGACCAGTAAACATGGGCCTCCTTCCCACTGGACCCTCCAATAGGGACCAGTAACTATGGGCCTCCTTCCCTCTGGACCATCCAATAGGGACCTGTAAACATGGGCCTCCTTCCCACTGACCCTCCAATAGGGACCAGTAAACATGGGCCTCCTTCCCACTGGACCCTCCAATAGGGACCAGTAAACATGGGCCTCCTTTCCACTGGACCCTCCAAATGGGACCAGTAAACATGGGCCTCCTTCCCACTGGATCCTTCAATAGTGACCAGTAAACACGGGCCTCCTTCCCACTGGAATCTCCAAGCGGGACCAGTAAACATGGGCCTCCTTCCCACTGGACCCTCCAATTGGGACCAGTAAACACGGGCCTCCTTCCCACTGGGCGCTCCAATAGGGACCAGTAAACATGGGCCTCCTTCCCACTGGACACTCCCAGAGGGACCAGTAAACATGGGCCTCCTTCCCACTGGACACTCCCATCGGGACCAGTAAACATGGGCCTCCTTCCCACTGGACCCTCCAATAGGGACCAGTAAACATGGGCCTCCTTCCCACTGGACCCTCCAATAGGGACCAGTAAACATGGGCCTCCTTCCCACTGACCCTCCAATAGGGACCAGTAAACATGGGCCTCCTTCCCACTGGACACTCCAATAGGGACCAGTAAACATGGGCCTCCTTCCTACTGGATTCTCCAATAGGGATCAGTAAACATGGGCCTCCTTCCCACTGGATTCTCCAATAGGGACCAGTAAACATGGGCCTCCTTCCCACTGGACCCTCCAATAGGGACCAGTAAACACGGGCCTCCTTCCCACTGGGCCCTCCAATAGGGACCAGTAAACATGGGCCTCCTTCCCACTGTACAATCCAATAGGGACCAGTAAACATGGGCCTCCTTCCCACTGAACCCTCCGATAGGGACCAGAAAAAATGAGCCTCCTTCCCACTGGACCCTCCAATAGGGACCAGTAAACATGGGCCTCCTTCCTATTGGACCCTCCAATAGGGACCAGTGAACATGGGCCTCCTTCCCACTGGATTCTCCAATCGGGACCAGTAAACATTGGCCTCCTTCCCACTGGACCGTCCAATTGGGACCAGTGAACATGGGCCTCCTTCCCACTGGACCCTCCAATAGGGACCAGTAACTATGGGCCTCCTTCCCTCTGTACCATCCAATAGGGACCTGTAAACATGGGCCTCCTTCCCACTGACCCTACAATAGGGACCAGTAAACATGGGCCTCCTTCCCACTGGACCCTCCAATAGGGACCAGTAAACATGGGCCTCCTTTCCACTGGACCCTCCAATTGGGACCAGTAAACATGGGCCTCCTTCCCACTGGATCCTTCAATAGTGACCAGTAAACACGGGCCTCCTTCCCACTGGATTCTCCAATAGGGATCAGTAAACATGGGCCTCCTTCCCACTGGACCCTCCAATTGGGACCAGTAAACACGGGCCTCCTTCCCACTGGGCCCTCCAATAGGGATCAGTAAACATGGGCCTCCTTCCCACTGGACCCTCCAATAGGGACCAGTAAACATGGGCCTCCTTCCCACTGGACCCTCCAATAGGGACCAGCAAACATGGGCCTCCTTCCCACTGGTCCCTCCAATAGGGACCAGGAAACATGGGCCTCCTTCCCACTGGGCCCTCCAATAGGGACCAGTAAACATGGGCCTCCTTCCCACTGGACACTCCCAGAGGGCCAAATAAACATGGGCCTCCTTCCCACTGGACACTCCCATAGGGACCAGTAAACATGGGCCTCCTTCCCACTGGACCCTTCAATAGGGACCAGTAAACATGGGCCTCCTTCCCACTGGACCCTCCAATAGGGTCCAGTAAACATGGGCCTCCTTCCCACTGACCCTCCAATAGGGACCAGCAAAAATGGGCCTCCTTCCCACTGGACACTCCCAGAGGGACCAGTTAACATGGGCCTCCTTCCCACTGGACACTCCCATAGGGACCAGTAAACATGGGCTTCCTTCCCACTGGACCCTCCAATAGGGACCAGTAAACATGGGTCTCCTTCCCACTGGACCCTCCAATAGGGACCAGTAAACATGGGCCTCCTTCCCACTGACCCTCCAATAGGGACCAGTAAACATGGGCCTCCTTCCCACTGGACACTCCAATAGGGACCAGTAAACATGGGCCTCCTTCCTACTGGATTCTCCAATAGGGACCAGTAAACATGGGCCTCCTTCCCACTAACGCTCCAATAGGGACCAGTAAACATGGGCCTCCTTCCCACTGGACACTCCAATAGGGACCAGTAAACATGAGCCTCCTTCCTACTGGATTCTCCAATAGGGACTAGTAAACATGGGCCTCCTTCCCACTAGATCCTCCAATAGGGACCAGTAAACATGGTCCTCCTTCCCACTGGACCCTCCCACAGGATCCAGTAAACATGGGCCTCCTTCCCACTGGACCCTCCAATAGGGACCAATAAACATGGGCCTCCTTCCCACTGGACCCTCCAATAGGGACCAGTAAACATGGGCCTCCTTCCCAATGGACCCTCCAATAGGGACCAATAAACATGGGCCTCCTTCCCACTGGACCCTGCAATAAAGACCAGTAAACATGGGCCTCCTTCCCACTGGACCCTCCAATTGGGACCTGTAAACATGGGCCTCCTTCCCACTGGACACTACAATAGGGACCAGTAAACATGGGCCTCCTTCCCACTGGACCCTCCAATAAGAACCAGTAAACATGGGCCTCCTTCCCACTGGACACTACAATAGGGACCAGTAAACATGGGCCTCCTTCCTACTGGACCCTCCAATTGGGACCTGTAAACCTGGGCCTCCTTCCCACTGGACACTACAATAGGGACCAGTAAACATGGGCCTCCTTCCCACTGGACCCTCCAATTGGGACCTGTAAACATGGGCCTCCTTCCGACTGGACACTCCAATAGGGGCCAGTAAACATGGCCCTCCTTCCCACTGGACACTACAATAGGGACCAGTAAACATGGGCCTCCTTTCCACTGGACCCTCCAATTGGGACCAGTAAACATGGGCCTCCTTCCCACTGGATCCTTCAATAGGGACCAGTAAACATGGGCCTCCTTCCCACTGGATTCTCCAATAGGGACCAGTAAACATGGGCCTCATTCCCACTGGACCCTCAAATAAGAACATAAGAACATAAGAACATAAGAACTAGGAGCAGGAGTAGGCCACCTGGCCCCTCGAGCCTGCTCCGCCATTCAATTAGATCATGGCTGATCTTTTGTGGGCTCAGCTCCACTTTCCGGCCCGAACACCATAACCCTTAATCCCTTTATTCTTCAAAAAACTATCTATCTTTACCTTAAAAACATTTAATGAAGGAGCCTCAACTGCTTCACTGGGCAAGGAATTCCATAGATTCACAACCCTTTGGGTGAAGAAGTTCCTCCTAAACTCAGTCCTAAATCTACTTCCCCTTATTTTGAGGCTATGCCCCCTAGTTCTGCTGTCACCCGCCAGTGGAAACAACCTGCCCGCATCAATCCTATCTATTCCCTTCATAATTTTAAATGTTTCTATAAGATCCCCCCTCATCCTTCTAAATTCCAACGAGTACAGTCCCAGTCTACTCAACTTGGACACATTGCCCTTGGTCCCCAACTCCAAATCATCAATGTAAATTGTGAACAATTGTGGGCCCAACACGGGTCCCTGAGGGACACCACTATCTACTGATTGCCAACCAGAGACACACCCATTTTTCCCAACTCTTTGCTTTCTATTAATTAACCAATCCTCTATCCATGCTACTACTTTACCCTTAATGCCATGCTTAAGGCCTCCTTCCCACTGGACCCTCCAATAGGGACCAGTACACATGAGCCTCCTTCCCATTGAGCCTTCAATAGGGACCAGTAATCACGGGCCTCCTTCCCACTGGGCCCTCCAATAGGGACCAGTAAACATGGGCCTCCTTCCCACTGGACCCTCCAATAGGGACCAGGAAACATGGGCCTCCTTCCCACTGGGCCCTCCAATAGGGACCAGTAAACATAGGCCTCCTTCCCACTGGACCCTCCAATAGGGACCAGTACACATGAGCCTCCTTCCCATTGAGCCTTCAATAGGGACCAGTAAACATGGGCCTCCTTCCCATTGGACCCTCCAATAGGGACCAGTAAACATGGGCCTCCTTCCCACTGGACCCTCCAAATGGGACCAGTAAACATGGGCCTCCTTCCCACTGAACCCTCCGATAGGGACCAGAAAAAATGAGCCTCCTTCCCACTGGACCCTCCAATAGGGACCAGTAAACATGGGCCTCCTTCCTATTGGACCATCCAATAGGGACCAGTGAACATGGGCCTCCTTCCCACTGGATTCTCCAATCGGGACCAGTAAACATTGGCCTCCTTCCCAATGGACCCTCCAATAGGGACCAGTAAACCAGGGCCTCCTTCCCACTGGACCGTCCAATTGGGACCAGTGAACATGGGCCTCCTTCCCACTGGACCCTCCAATAGGGACCAGTAACTATGGGCCTCCTTCCCTCTGGACCATCCAATAGGGACCTGTAAACATGGGCCTCCTTCCCACTGACCCTACAATAGGGACCAGTAAACATGGGCCTCCTTCCCACTGGACCCTCCAATAGGGACCAGTAAACATGGGCCTCCTTTCCACTGGACCCTCCAATTGGGACCAGTAAACATGGGCCTCCTTCCCACTGGATCCTTCAATAGTGACCAGTAAACACGGGCCTCCTTCCCACTGGATTCTCCAATAGGGACCAGTAAACATGGGCCTCCTTCCCACTGGACCCTCCAATTGGGACCAGTAAACACGGGCCTCCTTCCCACTGGGCCCTCCAATAGGGATCAGTAAACATGGGCCTCCTTCCCACTGGACCCTCCAATAGGGACCAGTAAACATGGGCCTCCTTTCCACTGGACCCTCCAATAGGGACCAGTAAACATGGGCCTCCTTCCCACTGGTCCCTCCAATAGGGACCAGGAAACATGGGCCTCCTTCCCACTGGGCCCTCCAATAGGGACCAGTAAACATGGGCCTCCTTCCCACTGGACACTCCCAGAGGGCCAAATAAACATGGGCCTCCTTCCCACTGGACACTCCCATAGGGACCAGTAAACATGGGCCTCCTTCCCACTGGACCCTTCAATAGGGACCAGTAAACATGGGCCTCCTTCCCACTGGACCCTCCAATAGGGTCCAGTAAACATGGGCCTCCTTCCCACTGACCCTCCAATAGGGACCAGTAAACATGGGCCTCCTTCCCACTAGATCCTCCAATAGGGACCAGTAAACATGGGCCTCCTTCCCACTGGACCCTCCAATAGGGACCAGTAAACATGGGCCTCCTTCCTACTGGATTCTCCAATAGGGACCAGTAAACATGGGCCTCCTTCCCACTAGATCCTCCAATAGGCACCAGTAAACATGGGCCTCCTTCCCACTGGACCCTCCCACAGGGACCAGTAAACATGGGCCTCCTTCCCACTGGACCCTCCAATAGGGACCAGTAAACACGGGCCTCCTTCCCACTGGACCCTCCCACAGGGACCAGTAAACATGGGCCTCCTTCCCACTGGACCCTCCAATAGGGACCAGTAAACATGGGCCTCCTTCCCACTGGACCCTCCAAATGGGACCAGTAAACATGGGCCTCCTTCCCACTGGACTCTCCAAATGGGACCAGTAAACATGAGCCTCCTTCCCACTGGACCCTACAATAGGGACCAGTAAACATGGGCCTCCTTCCCATTGAGCCTTCAGTAGTTGAGCTTCAAAAGCCACATCCTCTCCATTACGGAGGCCTCTTATTTTTATCACCGCAACATTATCCGTCTCTAGACTCCGTCAGATCTTTGAGCACAAAAACCCTTATACCTGCTTGTCCCATCTCCTAACTTCATTTTTCCGATGTCCTCTCCTGGCTTCCTTCATAATAATAATAATAATCGCTTATTGTCACAAGTATGCTGAAGTTACTGTGAAAAGCCCCTAGTCGCCACATTCCAGCGCCTGTTCGGAGAGGCCAGTACGGGAATTGAACCCGCGCTGACTAAGTGTCATTCCAGCAGTTGCCTGACCTCACTGATCTGTTAACTCTAACCTCACTGACCTATGACTCCTGACCTCACTGATCTGTTAACTCTAACCTCACTGACCTATGACTCCTGATCTCACTGATCTGTTAACTCTAACCTCACTGACCTATGACTCCTGATCTCACTGATGTGATATCCTTCTCCTCACTGACCTCCAGTTCCCTCCATGGCCTCACTCCCCGCTATCTCCACATCCTGCTGCAGACTCACATTCCCTCCGTCAAACATCAATCTTCTGACTCTGGTCTCCTGTCCATCGCTGCTTCCCTCATTCCACCATTGACAGGAGAGCCTTCAGACACCTAGTCACTTGTCTCTGAACTCACACCTTAAATCCCTCCCCCTCTCCAGATCTTTCTCTCCTCCATGAAACTTATTCCTTTCACTCAAGCTTTCGATCAATTTTCATAAAGTCTCCCCACCCCTCTCCCACTCTTCTTATTGCCGCTTGCAATGTTTTGTTCACGAAGGCGCTATTTAAATTCAGGTTGTGTGTGGATTTCAGGTGGGAACGGAATTGGACAAAGTGGTGATGACTCTTGCAGTCAAATATCCTGATGACAGGGACCAGACTTCAACATAGCAAATGGGGCAGTGTGCAGCAGCAATTTAAAAAAATGTATTTGTTCATAGGATGTGGGCTTCGTTGGCAAGAGGCATTTATTGCCCATCCCTAATTGTCCTTGAGAAGATGGTGGTGAGCTGCCTTCTTGAACCCTCTCAGTCCATGTGGTGTAGGTACACACACTGTGCTGATAGGGAGGGAATTCCAGGATTTTGACCCAGCGACAGTGAAGGCACAGTGATATATTTCTAAGTCCGGATGGTGAATGCTTTGGAGCGGAACATCCAGGTGGTGGAGTTCCCAGGTTATCTGCTTCATTTGTCCTTCTGGATGGGAGTTGTCATGGGTTTGGAAGGTGCTGCCTGAGGGAACTTGGTGAATTTCTGCAGTGCATCTTGTAGATGGTACACATGGCTGCTACAATGCATCGGTGGTGGAGGATTTGAAAGTTTGTGGATGGTGAGCCAATCAAGTGGTTGCTTTGTCCTGGATGGTGTTGAGCTTCTTGAGTGTTGTTGGAGCTGCGCTCATCCAGGGAAGTGGGGAGTATTCCATCCCACTCCTGACTTGTGCCGTGAAGATGGTGGACAGGTTGTGGGGAATAAGGATTTCAGCATCTGAGCTGCTTTCATAGCCACAGAGTTTAAATGTCTGTTTCAGTTCAAATAGAGCGAGAAGGGACCCATGTTGATAGTAACAGATTCAGTGATAGCAATGCCATTGAATGTCAAGGAGAGTTAGATCCTCCCTTGGAGGATATGGTCATTTGTTTGGTGTGAATGTTACTTGTCAGTTGTTAGTCCACCACCATTCACGGCTGAATGTGGCAGAACTGCAGAGCTTAGATCTGATCCAAACTGTTCTGATCATTATGGAATTGCTTAACTCCGGGCGCAATTCTCCCCACCGGGTGGGAGAATCGCGGGGGGCGCCAGGCGAGTCCCGCCATGCCGCCCCGGCATTTTCACACGATTCTACCCCACACCCCCCCCCCCCCCCCCCACAAAATGGCGCACCGAGATTTACGGCAGGTCGCTCGGAGAATCGGCGCTCACCGTTTGTAACGGGCGAACGGCGATTCTCCGGCCCGGATGGTCCGAGCGGCCTGCCCAATGGGATGTGTTCACGCCGGCGCCAACCACACCTGGTCGTTGCCGGCGTGAACAGTGCGCGAATGCTGCGGGGGCAGCCTGTGGGAGGGGAGGAGGGAGGATCGAGCACCGGGGGGGGCGCTCAAAAGGGGTCTGGCCCACAATCGGTGCCACCGATCGGCGGGCCAGCATCTCTGAAGGACGCACTCCTTTCCTCCGCCGCTCCGCAAGATCACTCCTCCCTTTCTTGTGGGCCAACCGCGGGGAGGACGGCAACCGCGCATGCGCGGGTTGGCGCCGGCCTGGTGTGCGTAAATGACGCAGCGCCGCTCCTAGCCCCCCGGGGGTGGGAGAATAGGGGGCGAGGAGCGGCCTCCGATGCCGGAGTGAAACACTCCGGATTTCACTCCAGCGTCGGCACTTAGACTCCCGTTGGGAGAATCCCGCCCTCTGTCTATCACTTGCTGCTTATGTTGTTTGACACACAAGTGGTCCTCTGTGTGGCTTCATCAGGGTGACACCTCATTGTTAGTTATGCCTGGTGTTGCTCCTGGCATGCTCTCCTACATTCTTCATTCGACCAGAGTTGATCCCCTGACTTGGTGGGAATGGGGAATGGTAGAGTGCGGGATATTCCGGGTCATGAGGTTGCAGATTGTGGTTGAGTACAATTCTGATAACCCACAGTACCTCATGCATGGTCGGTCTTGAGCTCCTAGATCTGTTCAAAATATATCCGAGGTAGCACGATGGTAGCATTGAACAACACAATGGAGGACATCCTCAATTTGAACCATAGAATCCCTACAGTGCAGAAGGAGGCCATTCGGCCCATCAAGGATGCAGCGACCCTCTGAAAGATCACTCAACCTCGGCCCTCTGAAAGATCCCTCAACCTAAGCCCTCTGAAAGATCCCTCAACCTAAGCCCTCTGAAAGATCACTCAACCTCGGCCCTCTGAAAGATCACTCAACTTAGGCCCGCTGAAAGATCACTCAGCCTAGGCCCTCTGAAAGATCACTCAACCTCGGCCCACTGAAAGATCAATCAACTTAGGCCCTCTGAAAGATCACTCAATTTAGGCCCACTGAAAGATCACTCAATTTAGGCCCACTGAAAGATCAATCAACTTAGGCCCTCTGAAAGATCACTCAATTTAGGCCCTCTGAAAGATCACTCAATTTAGGCCCACTGAAAGATCACTCAATTTAGGCCCTCTGAAAGATCACTCAACTTAGTCCCACACCCCAGCCCTATCCCTGCAACCCCATAACCCCAATTAACTTGCATATCTTTGGATACTAAGGGGCAATTTAGCATGGCCAATCCACATAACCTGCACATCTTTGAAGTGAAAACCCACGCATACATGGGGAAAGCGTGCAAACTCCATACAGTCACCCAAGGCCGGAATTGTTTCTGACCCTGTGAGGCAATTGTGCTAACCACTGTGCCAGCATGCTGCCCCCAAGAAGAAGGGACTTTGTCTCCATAAGGACTGTGATGTGGTCATTCCTACTGATACTGTCATGTACAGATGCATCTACAGAAAGCAGGTTGGTGAGGATGAGGTTAAGTGGTGGTTCTTGTTGGCTCCCTCACCACCTGCTGCATTCCCAGCTGAGCAGCTATGTCCTTTATGACTCCGGCCAGCTCAGTCTGAGGTGGTACTGTTGAGCCACCCTTGGTGAGGGACATTGAAGTCCCTCATCCAGAGTATTTTCTATGCCCTTGACACCGCCAGTGCTTCCTCCAAGTGTGGTTCAACATGGAGGAGTACGGATTCATTAGTTGAGGGGGGACGGTTGGTGGAAATTAGCAGGAGGTTTCCTTGTTGATATTTAACCTGATGTCACAAGACTTTACGGGATACAGTGTTGATGTGGAGGACTTCCAGCAACTCGCATTTGACTGTATACCACTGCGCCCCCACCTCTGCTGGGTCTGTCCTGCCGGTGAGACAGGACATACCCAGGGATGGAGATGGTGGTGTCTGGGACATTATCTGTAAGGTATGAGTCTGTGAATGTGACAATGTCAGGCTGTTGCTGAGTAGTCTATGTGACAGCTTTCCCAATTTTGCCACAAGCTCTGAGATATTAGTTGGGAGGATAAAGCTCTCATTTCCCAGCCCAGGCATTTTGTCTTCCAATGAATGAATGAGATGCCAATTTGGAGCCAGGTTAGGGACAGTCTCGTGCTGTGGACCCAGGTCTACAAGAGGCAATTGGAGATATCCCTGAAAGGGAAAGATTGGCTGGGTTATGGGGATAGAGAGGGGGAGTGGGACTAATTGGGTAAGTCACAGCATGATGGGCAGAATGGCCTCCTTCTGTGCTGGAAGATTCGTGGCAGTGGACATGGTTCACAGTTTCTCCCGTGTCAGTAACAAACATCCAGCTGCTCTGAGCCCCTTCTTTCACTTCCTCTGTTGGTTACGTTTCAATCTTCCGATCTGACAGTCTTTGCTGTTATTTTTTACACTGGGGGTTTCTGCTGTGGTCTGAATCTCTAACAATAACTGTCCAATCAGTGACAAGAATAACAGCAAAGAGCAGTCAGGACTGAGGAGCCAGGCTCACTGGGAAACACATTGGGAAGATAAAAGCCATCGTCTTCAGCTCCCGATACAAACTCCATCCCTCTCCCTGAGCACTGTCTGCTGCTCAACCAGACTCTTTACAACATTGGCCTCATCTCTCTGTTCCTCCACAATTCCCAGCTTCCCACCATTTAGAAATGACTCTGATTTCTCTTTCTTTGGTCCAAAGTGGATGATTTCACAGCCCCACATTGATCTCCATCTGCCATTGTCTTCAGTCCCCATCACAATCTCTGTTCCCCAGACACTGATTCCATCCCTCTCCCTGGGCCTCTCTGAACCACACAGTTCACAGCCATGGTGTCCTATTTGACCCTGAGATGACCTTCCCACCACATCATCCGCTCCATCACTTAGACGGCCTATTTCCCCCTCGGTAACATCGCCCAAGTCCGTCCTGCCTCACATCATCTGCTCCTGAGAATCTCCTCCATGTCTTTGTTCCCTCTAAACGTGACTATTCCAATGCTGTCCTGGCCGCCCTCACACCTACCACCCTCCGTAAACATCAGCTGATCCAAAACTCTGCTGCCTGGATCTGAACTCACACCAAATCCCGTTTACCCATCACCCCCTCTGCTCACTGACCTACACTGACTCCCGGTCCAGCAATGCCTCGATTTTAAATTCCCATCCTTGGTCTCAAACCCCTCCCTGTCCTCCACCCTCCCTATCTCTGTAACCTCCTCCAAGCTGCCTAACTTAGTGTGGTCAGTAACTTGGATATATGTCTCTCTATTCCTTCATCCAAGTCATTGAGAAATACAGTGAAAAGCTGAGGCTCCAGCTTAGATCCCTGGGGACATCACTATTCACATCTTGCTGATTGGAGTCACACACATTATCCCGACTCCCTGTCTCCTACCTCCTAACTAATTCCTTATCCATGGCAAAAGATTTCCTCATATTCACTGGCTTCCAATTTTATAAATAGCCTCTCATGTGGAACCTTCTTGAATGTCTTCTGGATATCCATATAAATCACATCCACAGACATTCCCTTATCTACCGCATTGGTGGCTTTGTTAACAAATGCAACCAGATTAGTGAACCATGTCTGACCCTTTTTAAATCCATGCTGACTCTCTCAGATCAGTTCATATTTCTCACTCATTTTGTGTCTAATCACAGATTCCAACCACTTCCCCATAACAGACATTAAACTGAGATGTTAGTTGTGAATGACTCTCATGAACAACTAGCACAGATATAAGGGGCAGAATGGCCTCCTCCTGTACTGTAGGCGTATCTGGCTCCCTGACTGAAAGATATGGATAGGAACAGGAGGTGGGCTGGAGCTTAAACAATGAGTTGAATGTAGACGGAGTGTCATTAGTGGGTAATGGAAATGGACATTGTGTACATGAGCTTCTTGAAAAGATGTCTTTCTCTGTTTCCCTTTCCAGCTCCAGGGCTCTCATTAAGGAGCTGAAAGAATATTTAGTGAAGAAGTTTCCGGACTGTGCGGGCTGTGTGAAGGGTTTGGGCAGTAACTGATGATTGCAGCTCCTTGTTCTGTCTGTTCCTCCCTCCCCACTGATCAAGCCGTTAGCCTCCTGTCACAGTGAGTGAAATGAGAATGGATATCATAGCGTCAGTCACAGAAAACAACAGCGTCGCTATCTGAGACACTGGGACACACATCACTGCCTAACCTCAAAGAACAGAGCACTAATCCCCTCCCACCATGCTGAGAAACCATACAGCATGGAAAATATACTGACAAACACCACCTTATATTATACACTCACACTGGGGTGAGAGAGAGTGTGTGTGTGAGAGAGAGATGGGGGGGGAGAGAGAGTAATAGAGAGAAGAGAGGAGCTGGACAGAGATGGGGAGGGAGGGCAGCAGAGAAAGACAGGGAGGGATGTAGCAGAGTGAGATCGAGATTGGGGGGCAGAGTCATTGGGACAGAACGAGAGGAGAGGGATTGAAGTCAAGTGATGGAGAGAGAGAAATGAGGGAGGTAAAGAGAGATTGAAATAGAGTGAGAGGTCAAGGGAGAGAGGTAGAGTGAGGGAGGGATGTTGAGAGAGAGAGAGAGATAGGGATTAGGAAAAAGAGAGAGGGAGGGAGAGGGAAAGAGGTACAGAGTGAAAAGAGGGACGTGCAGAGAGGGCGGTAGATCGAGGGACAGAGGTACAGAGATGGAGGAAGGTAGAGAGGTGAGAGTGAAGTCGAAAGAGGAAGGGAGAGACAGGGAGAAGTGGTAAAGAGAGGGAGAGGGGGGAAGAGGGAAAGAGAAGGAGGTAGAGAGAGGCAGGAAATAGAGAGAGAGGAAAGGGAGAGAGGGTAAGGTAGAGGGAGGGAGAGAGATGGAGACAATCTAGTCAGTCTACACAGCTACATCACAATCCACAATCCAGCCTGTGTACACAGGTACATCACACTTCAAATCCAGTCTGTGTACACGGTACATCACACTTCACAATCCAGTCTGTGTACACAGGTACATCACACTTCACAATCCAGTCTGTGTACACAGGTACATCACACTTCACAATCCAGTCTGTGTACACAGGTACATCACAATCCACAATCCAGCCTGTGTAGACAGGTACATCACACTTCACAACCCAGTCTGTGTACACAGGTACATCACACTTCACAATCCAGTCTGTGTACACAGGTACATCACACTTCACAATCCAGTCTGTGTACACAGGTACATCACAATCCACAATCCAGCCTGTGTACACAGGTACATCACACTTCACAATCCAGTCTGCGTACACAGGTACATCACACTTCACAATCCAGTCTGTGTACACAGGTACATCACACTTCACAATCCAGTCTGTGTACACAGGTACATCACACTTCACAATCCAGTCTGTGTACACAGGTACATCACACTTCACAATCCAGTCTGTGTACACAGGTACATCACACTTCACAATCCAGTCTGTGTACACAGGTACATCACACTTCACAATCTATTCTGTGTACACAGGTACATCACACTTCACAATATAGTCTGTGTACACAGGCACATCACATTTGACAATACAGTCTGTGTACACAGGTACATCACACTTCACAATCCTGTCTGTGTACACAGGTACATCACACTTCACAATCTAGTCTGTGTACATAGGTACATCACACTTCACAATCCAGTTCGTGTACACATAAGAACATAAGATCTAGGAGCAGGAGTAGGCCATCTGGCCCCTCGAGCCTGCTCCGCCATTCAATGAGATCATGGCTGATCCTTTGTGGACTCAGCTCCACTTTCCAGCCCGAACACCATAACCCTTAATCCTTTTATTCTTCAAAAAACTATTTTTTTTATCTTTAAAACATTGAATGAAGGAGCCTCAAGTGCTTCACTGGGCAAGGAATTCCATCGATTCACAACCCTTTGGGTGAAGAAGTTCCTCCTAAACTCAGTCCTAAATCTACTTCCCCTTATTTTGAGGCTATGTCCCCTAGTTCTGCTTTCACCCGCCAGTAGAAACAACCTGCCCGCATCTATCCTACCTATTCCCTTCATAATTTTAGATGTTTCTATAAGATCCCCCGCATCATTCTAAATTCCAACGAGTACAGTTCCCAGTCTACTCAACCTCTCCTCGTAATCCAACTCCTTCAGCTCTGAGATTAACCTAGTGAATCTCCTCTGCACACCCTCCAGTGCCAGTACGTCATTTCTCAGGTAAGGAGACCAAAACTGAACACAATACTCCAGGTGTGGCCTCACTAACACCTTATACAATTGCAGCATAACCTCCCTAGTCTTAAACTCCACCCCTCTAACAATGAAGGACAAAATTCCATTTGCCTTCTTAATCACCTGTTGCACCTGTAAACCAACCTTTTGCAACTCATGTACTAGCACACCCAGGTCTCTCTGCACAGCAGCATGTTTTAATATTTTGTCATTTAAATAATAATCCCTTTTACTGTTATTCCTACCAAAATGGATAACCTCACATTTGTCAACATTGTATTCCATCTGCCATACCCTAGCCCATTCACTTAACCTATCCAAATCCCTCTGCAGACTTCCAGTATCCTCTGCACTTTTCGCTTTATCACTCATCTTCGTGCCAGCTGCAAACTTGGACACATTGACCTTGGTCCCCAACTCCAAATCATCTATGTAAATTGTGAACAATTGTGGGCCCAACACTGATCCCTGAGGGACACCACTAGCTACTGATTGCCAACCAGAGAAACACCCATTAATCTCCACTCTTTGCTTTCTATTAATTAACCAATCCTCTATCCATGCTACTACTTTACCCTTAATGCCATGCATCTTTATCTTTTGCAGCAACCTTTTGTCTGGCACCTTGTTTTAAGTCTTTCTGGAAATCCAGATGTACCACATCCATTGGCTCCCCATTATCTACTGCACTGGTAATGTCTTCAAAAAATTACACTAAATTAGTTAGGCACGACCTGCCCTTTATGAACCCCTGCTGTGACTGCCCAATGGGACAATTTCCTTCCAGATGCCTCGTTATTTCTTCCTTGATGATAGATTCCAGCATCTCCCCTGCTACCGAAGTTAAGCTCAATGGCCTATAATTATCCACTTTCTGCCGATCTCCTTTTTTAAACAGTGGTGTCACGTTTGCTAATTTCCAATCCGCCGTGACCACCCCAGAGTCTAGTGAATTTTGGTAAATTATCACCAATGCATTTGCAATTTCCCTAGCCATCACTGTTAGCCCTCTGGGATGCATTCCCTCAGGGCCAGGACACTTGTCTACCTTTAGCCCCATTAGCTTGCCCATCACTACCTCCTTAGTGATAACAATCCTCTCAAGGTCTTCACCTGTCATAGCCTCATTTCTATCAGTCACTGGTATGTTATTTGCGTCTTCCATTTTGAAGACCGACCCAAAAAACTTGTTCAGTTCCTCAGCTATTTCCTCATCTCCCGTTATTAAAACTCCCTTCTCATCCTCTAAAGGACCAATATTTACCTGAGCCACTCTTTTTTGTTTTATATATTTGTAGAAGCTTTTACTATCTGTTTTTATATTCTGAGCAAGTTTACTCTCATAATCTATCTTACTCTTCTTTTTAGCTTTTTTAGTAGCTTTCTGTTGCCCCCTAAAGATTTCCCAGTCCTCTAGTCTCCCACTAATCTTTGCCACTTTGTATGCCTTTTCCTTCAATTTGATACTCTCCCTTATTTCCTTAGATATCCACGGTCGATTTTCACTCTTTCTACCGTCCTTCCTTTTTGTTGGTATAAACCTTTGCTGAGCACTGTGAAAAATCACTTGGAAGGTTCTCCACTGTTCCTCAACTGTTTCATCATAAAGTCTTTGCTCGCAGTCTACCTTAGCTAGTTCTTCTCTAATCCCATTGTAACCTCCTTTGTTTCAGCACAAAACACTAGTGTTTGATTTTACCTTCTCACCCTCCATCTGTATTTTAAATTCCACCATATTGTGATCGCTCCTTCCGAGAGGATCCCTAACCATGAGATCATTAATCAATCCTGTCTCGTTACACAGGACCAGATCTAGGCCCGCTTGTTCCTTCGTAGGTTCCATTACATACTGTTCTAGCAAACTATCGCAGATATATTCTATAAACTCGTCCTCAAGGCTGCCTTGACCGACCTTGTTAAACCAATCGACATGTAGATTAAAATCCCCCATGATAACTGCTGTAACATTTCTACATGCATCAGTTATTTCTTTGTTTATTGCCTGCCCCACCATAATGTTACTATTTGGTGGCCTATAGACTACTCCTATCAGTGACTTTTTTGCCTTACTATTCCTGATTTCCACTCAAATGGATTCAAACTTATCCTCCATAGCACTGATGTCATCCCTTACCATTGCCCGGATGTCATCCTTAAATAACAGAGCTACACTACCTCCCTTACCATCCACTCTGTCCTTCCGAAGTTTGATACCCTTGGATATTTAACTCCCAGTCGTGACCATCCTTTAACCATGTTTCAGTAATGGCCACTAAATCATAGTCATTCACAATGATTTGCACCATCAACTCATTTACCTTATTCTGAACACTTCGAGCATTCAGGTAAAGTACACTTATGTTGGCTTTTATACCTCTGTTTTCAATCTTAACACCTCGAACAGTAACCTCTCCTAAGTTATATTTCCTCTTAACGTTTCTCCCAATTTTCCTTGTCGTTGAACCCATATCTTCATGTTACAACCTGCCACGTCACTTACCATTTATGTTTTTACTTCCCGTTTTATTCCTTTTAGTATTACTGGGCATATTCACCGATCTCCCCTCAGTCACTGTACCTTGTACTGTCGCACTTTCTGATTTTTCACTATGTCTTCTCTGCCTTACACTTTCCCCCTTACTGCCTTTTGCTTCTGTCTCTGTTTAACTACCTTCCAACTTCCTGCATCGGTTCCCATCCCCCTGCCACATTAGTTTAAACCCTCCCCAGCAGCTCGAGCAAACACAGGTACATCACACTTCAAAATCCAGTCTGTTTACACAGGTACATCACACTTCACAATCCAGTCTGTGTACACAGGTACTCACACTTCACAATCCAGTCTGTGTACACAGGTACATCATACTTTACAATCCAGTCTGTGTACACAGGTACATCACACTTCACAATCCAAACTGTGTACACAGGTACATCACACTTCACAATCCAGTCTGTGTACACAGGTACATCAGACTTCACAATCCAGTCTGTGTACACAGGTACATCACACTACACAATCCAGTCTGTGTACACAGATACATCACACTTCACAATCCAGTCTCTGTACACAGGTACATTGCACTTCACAATCCAGTCTGTGTACAGAGGTACATCACACTTCACAATCCAGTCTGCGTGCACAGGTACATCACACTTCACAATCCAGTCTGTGTACACAGGTACATCACACTTCACAATCCAGTCTGTGTACACAGGTACATCACACTTCACAATCCAGTCTGTGTACACAGGTACATCACACTTCACAATCCAGTCTGTGTACACAGGTACATCACACTTCACAATCCAGTCTGTGTACACAGGTACATCACACTTCACAATCCAGTCTGTGTACACAGGGACATCACACTTCACAATCCAGTCTGTGTACACAGGTACATCACACTTCACAATCCAGTCTGTGTACACAGGTACATCACACTACACAATCCAGTCTGTGTACACAGATACATCACACTTCACAATCCAGTCTCTGTACACAGGTACATTGCACTTCACAATCCAGTCTGTGTACAGAGGTACATCACACTTCACAATCCAGTCTGCGTGCACAGGTACATCACACTTCACAATCCAGTCTGTGTACACAGGTACATCACACTTCACAATCCAGTCTGTGTTCACAGGGACATCACACTTCACAATCCAGTCTGTGCACACAGGTACATTACACTTAACAATTCAGTCTGTGTACACAGGTACATCACACTTCACAATCCAGTCTGTGTACACAGGTACATCACACTTCACAATCCAGTCTGTGTTCACAGGGACATCACACTTCACAATCCAGTCTGCGTACACAGGTACATCACACTTCACAATCCAGTCTGTGCAGACAGGTACATCACACTTCACAATCCAGTCTGGGTACACAGGTACATCACACTTCACAATCCAGTCTGTGTACACAGGTACATCACACTTCACAATCCAGTTTGTGTACACAGGCATGAGAATGTGAACCAAGGGTTAATAGCTCGAACAAGCCAGAATTAATGGGACACATTAGTGGAAAATTACAAATAGGAGAGTTGTAATTGAATTTGTGAGCCGACTCATGACTGTAAGCCAAATAGCCTTGAGAAACAAGGAAGATGGCTGGATGACGGAATATGAAATGTAGGAGCCGCTTCTACTATGGCTAAACACCTGTTGATGCTAAGACTGCAATATACTCATGTGCCAATAGATAACCTCAAAGTCTGTAAAATCATGTATCGAAATTATGGCAATAACAAGTTAATCATGTATTGGATCTATGGCAAAAACAAGTTATGCTTTGTAATCAGGCAAGCTCAAGTGAATGTAAGGGACAGCCCCTTAAAAAAACATATAAAGAAAGGATGTTTTGAGCAATACTTTGGCACTCTCCGAGGTGGTTCTTTGGAATACGTAGAGGGCTGACCTGATCGTAATAAAGAATATTCTGAATATGGACGTGTTCGAGAGTACTTTCTTCAGGACTGAGAGACAAGTGAATTAAAGACACATTCACAGGCACATCACACTTCACAATCCAGTCTGTGTACACAGGTACATCACACTTCACAATCCAGTCTGTGTACACAGGTACATCACACTGCACAATCCAGTCTGTGTACACAGGTACATCACACTTCACAATCCAGTTTGTGTACACAGGTACATCACACTTCACAATCCAGTCTGTGTACACAGGTACATAACACTTCACAATCCAGCCTGTGTACACAGGTACATCACACTTCACAATCCAGTCTGTGTACACAGGTACATCACACTTCACAATCCAGTCTGTTTACACAGGTACATCACACTGCATAATCCAGTCTGTGTACACAGGTACATCACACTTCACAATCAAGTCTGTGTACACAGGTACATCACACTTCACAATCCAAACTGTGTACACAGGTACATCACACTTCACAATCCAGTCTGTGTACACAGGTACATCAGACTTCACAATCCAGTCTGTGTACACAGGTACATCACACTACACAATCCAGTCTGTGTACACAGATACATCACACTTCACAATCCAGTCTCTGTACACAGGTACATTGCACTTCACAATCCAGTCTGTGTACAGAGGTACATCACACTTCACAATCCAGTCTGTGTACACAGGTACATCACACTTCACAATCCAGTCTGTGTACACAGGTACATCACACTTCACAATCCAGTCTGTGTACACAGGTACATCACACTTCACAATCCAGTCTGTGTACACAGGTACATCACACTTCACAATCCAGTCTGTGTACACAGGGACATCACACTTCACAATCCAGTCTCCGTACACAGGTACATCACACTTCACAATCCAGTCTGTGTACACAGGTACATCACACTACACAATCCAGTCTGTGTACACAGATACATCACACTTCACAATCCAGTCTCTGTACACAGGTACATTGCACTTCACAATCCAGTCTGTGTACAGAGGTACATCACACTTCACAATCCAGTCTGCGTGCACAGGTACATCACACTTCACAATCCAGTCTGTGTACACAGGTACATCACACTTCACAATCCAGTCTGTGTTCACAGGGACATCACACTTCACAATCCAGTCTGTGCACACAGGTACATTACACTTAACAATTCAGTCTGTGTACACAGGTACATCACACTTCACAATCCAGTCTGTGTACACAGGTACATCACACTTCACAATCCAGTCTGTGTTCACAGGGACATCACACTTCACAATCCAGTCTGCGTACACAGGTACATCACACTTCACAATCCAGTCTGTGCAGACAGGTACATCACACTTCACAATCCAGTCTGTGTACACAGGTACATCACACTTCACAATCCAGTCTGTGTACACAGGTACATCACACTTCACAATCCAGTTTGTGTACACAGGCATGAGAATGTGAAGCAAGGGTTAATAGCTAGAATAAGCCAGAATTAATGGGACACATTAGTGGAAAATTACAAATAGGAGAGTTGTTATTGAATTTGTGAGCCGACTCATGACTGTAAGCCGAATAGCCTTGAGAAACAAGGAAGATGGCTGGATGACGGAATATGAAATGTGGAGGCCGCTTCTACTATGGCTAAACACCTGTTGATGCTAAGACTGCTACATACTCATGTGCCAATAGATAACCTCAAAGTCTGTAAAATCATGTTTCAAAATTATGGCAATAACAAGTTAATCATGTATTGGATCTATGGCAAAAACAAGTTATGCTTTGTAATCAGGCAAGCTCAAGTGAATGTAAGGGACAGCCCCTTAAAAATACATATAAAGAAAGGATGTTTTGAGCAATACTTTGGCACTCTCCGAGGTGGTTCTTTGGCCTACCTAGAGGGCTGACCTGATCGTAATAAAGAATATTCTGAAGTACGGACGTGTTTGAGAGTACTTTCTTCAGGACTGAGAGACAAGTGAATTAAAGACACATTCACAGGCACATCACACTTCACAATCCAGTCTGTGTACACAGGTACATCACACTTCACAATCCAGTCTGTGTACACAGGTACATCACACTGCACAATCCAGTCTGTGTACACAGGTACACCACACTTCACAATCCAGTTTGTGTACACAGGTACATCACACTTCACAATCCAGTCTGTGTACACAGGTACATAACACTTCACAATCCAGCCTGTGTACACAGGTACATCACACTTCACAATCCAGTCTGTGTACACAGGTACATCACACTTCACAATCCAGTCTGTTTACACAGGTACATCACACTGCATAATCCAGTCTGTGTACACAGGTACATCACACTTCACAATCCAGTCTGTGTACACAGGTACATCACACTTCACAATCCAGTCTGTGTACACAGGTACATCACACTTCACAATCCAGTCTGCGTACACAGGTACATCACACTTCACAATCCAGTCTGTGCACACAGGTACATCACACTTCACAATCCAGTCTGTGTCCACAGGTACATCACACTTCACAATCCAGTCTGTGTACACAGGTACATCACACTACACAATCCAGTCTGTGTACACAGGTACATCACACTTCACAATCCAGTCTGTGTACACAGGCACATCACACTGCATAATCCAGTCTATGTATACAGGTACACCACACTTCACAATCCAGTCTGTGTACACAGGTACATCACACTTCACAATCCAGCCTGTGTACACAGGTACATCACACTTCACAATCCAGTCTGTGTACACAGGTACATCACACTTCACAATCCAGTCTGTGTACACAGGTACATCACACTTCACAATCCAGTCTGTGTACACAGGTACATCACACTTCACAATCCAGTCTGTGTACACAGGTACATCACACTTCACAATCCAGTCTGTGTCCACAGGTACATCACACTTCACAATCCAGTCTGTGTACACAGGTACATCACACTTCACAATCCAGTCTGTGTACACAGGTACATCACACTTCACAATGCTGTCTGTGTACACAGGTACATCACACTTCACAATCCAGTCTGTGTACATAGGTACATCACACTTCACAATGCTGTCTGTGTACACAGGTACATCACACTTCACAATCCAGTCTGTGTACACAGGTACATCACACTTCACAATCCAGTCTGTGTACACAGGTACATCACACTTCACAATGCTGTCTGTGTACACAGATACATCACACTTCACAATCCAGTCTGTGTACACAGGTACATCACACTTCACAATCCAGTCTGTGTACACAGGTCCATCACACTTCATAATCCAGTCTGTGTACACAGGTACATCACACTTCACAATGCTGTCTGTGTACACAGATACATCATACTTCACAATCCAGTCTGTTCATTATTCCATTGTTCACTCACGACTCTGACACCAATTTGCCCTTTTTTCTCTATATTCCATATACATTTGCACAAAATCACAGTGTATTGAAGACTCATCAATGTGCATCAGTTTAACCAATCATTTTATCAATAATTAGTTTCTCCTGGACACCCTGTCTGGAACGGGTCTGTCCCGGCTGCTTCCTCCCATCTTCCTCCTCTTGGGCTCATTGCTGAGTCAGTGATTGGAAGGATTGAATCCTCATTATTGTCTGGTTCCGGAGTATTCCGCATCCCTTCACAAATTGGGAATCCACTCTGGTCGACACTGGAGATTCCTCCAGAGTGAACAAGGCAGCAGAACCCTAACCGTCTGCTCAATAATGTTTCTCTGGGCAGCTTGGCTCCCATTGGACACGGGCTGGTCACATGTGTGTGGGTAATGGAGGGGAGCAATCAGGCAGGCGGAGAGTGGATCACCCTCATCACCCAGCAGCCACACTGCTTTGACACAGGGTGTGAAATATTGCTGGAACAGTAACTGGCACAGGATGAACACATCATGACTGCTGCCAGGATAGCGGGCACTCACCAGAATGATGTGGGCACATTCATTGCACATTGAGTGAGTAACCACTCATGTGTGTAGTCGAAGGCACCCTGCACCATGGGGATGTCCACTGTCCTGGTGTAGCCATCTCAGATGGCCACCTGCAAAGGACCATGGGAATTATGGCCAACCCAGGTCTCAGACACACTCAGAACTTGTGTGTGTATTTGTAACCCAGATAGCTAGACGCGATCGAAACCCCCGCTTGTTTGCATTCTAATGGCCCATTTCCCCAGAACAAAAGGACTGTACTCAGGTAACCGATACAGATGCAGACTAACTGGCGCCACTCCCTTTACTAAGAAAGCCCAAACAATCAAGGTCAATGACCGCTAAGGACACGCCCAGCCATCACGGCACCCGCCCCTTTATTGGCCACAATCGAAGGCAGTGATTGAAGCCTGTCGAATTATTGGGTCCAAGTTAAGGACCGCCCCAAAGAGCGCAAAATCCCAGAGGGATAAAAAGAGACACAGCCATGTGCTCTGTCTCTCTCGGCCCCGGCCTACGCCTAAAACCAAGTGTAGCATTACGACCAGACAGACAAGTTCAAGACCAATGATCGCTACCAGATGGATGAGCCCAGCAGAAACAGAGCCACTTCTTCCACCCAGCCACGCAAGATCCGGACAAAGGCCTTGCCCATCTGCATAGTGCCGGTTACCTTGAAGGTAAGTATAGGTTATTGTAGTTGTAGTTGTTAGGTGTAGTTTAACTTGTCGTGTTTAATGTTGCATGTCGAAGTAATCCTTACATTCTCTGCAAATGCGGAGAGTCGTGAAGGCTGCCGTGAAACTGGCCGTGTTTCACGGCAGCCTCCGTGCCCCCTCCCGGGACCCAATTCTGCTCCCCGGTCGGGGCTAGCAGCGGGGCCCCGTGAACCTCGGCATCGCAGGCTTAGCGAACTTCGCTAAGCCCGCGCGCCAAGGTTAACGGCGGCTGACGCAAACAATGACATCAGCCGCGCATGCGCAGATGACGTCATCATGCATATGCGTGAAACCCGCCCATGCGCGGGCCGTTATGCCCCTCAGCCGCCCCGCAGACTGATCCAGCGGGGCGGCGAAGGAACAAAGAGTGCGCGGGGTTCGGACCCGCTGCCCGCGATCGGTGCCCACTTGCACTTTGCGGCCGTTTTTACGAACTGTGAGAGCAGTTGTGTTGGAGTTCGTGAAAACGGCCGTAAAGGCCTGGGAAATCGGCCCATCGGCTAGGGGAGAATCGCTGCTCGCCGTAAAAAATGGCAAGCAGCGATTCGTGTCGTGGGGCGGCCGTGGTGGGGGGGAGAATAGCGGGAGGTCGGGAAAAATGTCGGGAAGGCCCTCCCGCTATTCACCGACCCGTCGTGGGGGGCGGAGAATCGCGCCCACTATCTTTGAACTTGAACTAACTTCCTGGTTGTGTGGTCTTTGATCGATATCCGGTAAAGCCTTGTGGTGGTATCATTTGATACCTGGCGACTCTGAAAGGCAATATCATCATTAATAACTGCAATATCTAGTTAATTTGGCAACATTATTGGTGACGCTGGTGGGATAGTATTCCACTCATTAAAAAGAGCAACATTATTGGCGTCTCCGGTAGCAATTAGTAACACAGGTAAAGCCCCAAGTGTGTAGTCAGTGGCACCCTGCACATGGGGATGCCCACTATCCTGGTAAAGCCCTGTGTGTGTAGTCAGTGGCACCCTGCACATGGGGATGCCCACTATCCTGGTAAACCCCATGTGTGTAGTCAGTGGCACCCTGTACCATGGGGATGCCCACTATCCTGGTAAACCCCATGTGTGTAGTCAGTGGCACCCTGCACATGGGGATGCCCACTATCCTGGTAAAGCCCTGTGTGTGTAGTCAGTGGCACCCTGCACGTGGGGATGCCCACTATCCTGGTAAACCCCATATGTGTAGTCAGTGCCAGCCTATACCATGGGGCCGCCCACTATCCTGGTAAACCCCATCTGAGGTCTGCCAGTTTCTATCTGTTCAGAGGGAACTCAATGAAGTTTCCTTCTCCTGATGGACAGAGTCTCTGTCACCTCTCTGATTCAGTTAGAGACGGGGAACTGGGAGATGTTGGATACGTCGCCTGTTCCAGCCTGGAAGTTTAGTAAATGGGTCTAGTATCTAAAGATGTAACTAGGGACTGAGTTCAGTGATGGCCCAGAGCAAAGACCAGTCCAGAGAAATGTCACAACATTAAAAAACCTGGGGCTGGAGTTTCTGATTCTGAGGCTCTGTCCCCATGTCGGCGTGGTGTAGAACGGCCAGCGATTCTCCGTTTGGCTGGGGACTAGCCTGCCGGCAGCATAGAGCACCAGGCTGTAGCTGCCGATATGGCCCGGAGAATTGCCGGGTCCGTGGCCGCGTATGTTGTCTGGCGGCCGCCGCTCACAGACCTGACCCGCTAAATAGTCCCCCCTTTGGAATGCTTGCGCGCCCCGAATCAGCCCCCCTCCCCACAGTGGCCACCACCCCTGATAATGTACCCCCTGCCTGCAGATCGGCCCTCCCCCGACTGTGGCGGTGTGGAAGTGGATTTCATTTATTGTCTTGTTTTAACCTTGCTGTCTGTATGTAATATTAAGGGTCTGAAATATATCTGTGATCCTCAAGTAAAAAGATGTTAAAGGGTTGAGGGAATGGAATGAGACCAGATCTCTGTATCTGTTAGTGCAGAGACAGCAAAGCTGAGTGTGTAAAACCTTGTCAACTGAGACAATGGACATTGGAATGTGAAAGAGCTGACTCAGGAGCACGAGAGGGACGGAGATAAGGAAGTTGGACCTGATGGCCGGATAGGATAAGAAAACCGTTAGCAGCAGCAGTATTAGCTAATGATTATGTCATAGTAACCACCCTACCTCAGGATAATAATTCCATATAAGTACATGTTCTGGATCCTTGCCAAATCATTGGTGTATCTAGGAATTTAAGGGGACCACCTCTAAGCTGTGATTGTATAAAGGGACAGTCCATACTTTGGGACTTTGGCACTTCTCGAAGGTGGTTCCCCGACTACTTAGAGATTTGTCCCGGCCGTGAATAAACGAATATTCGTTACCAACGTGTTCGAGTGTTTTCCTTCTGGACTGACGGACGGCTATGTGAAAGCGCAATTCACATTTGGTGGCAGCGGTGGGATCTTCAGAGGTGTCTGCGCTACCCAACCGGCGTAATCGACTGAGCTCGTTCAAAGTAGAGGACGAATTTGGCCCCCAACGTGAGTAAAATTTTCTTTTCCACCTTGGTATTCGCCTACTACTAGTTTGATCGTTGCTCAGCCTTGCCGATGGTTTGTCGAGAAGCCTCTGCGAGATCCAGGTCAGTCCAGCGAACCCGTTTTAAGGAGGGTAAGTGACCCCTGCAGTTATCGTCACTAGGGGCGGTCTGGGACTGCCGCCATAATTCCGGGCTGTGCTCTCTAGAATTTACAGGCGGGGTTCTCGGGACTGCTAGGAGACGATTCTGGGCTGTGTGCTCCAGACTATTAGGTAATTCTCGGGCAGTGTTCTCTAGAGAACTAGGAAACGAGAGTGGAATTAGAATTCCACCATGGGTAATACCATAGATACTTGTGATGACCCGGGCAGTGCGCTGCGGACTCTCTGTGAACAATACCCCAAACACTCAAAGCAACCCCGACAATTGTCGGGGACCCTCCATAAAAACCTAGGCAAGGATAAATGGCCTCTGGGGGGACCTAAAGACTTGGGTCCTGTCCTAGAGGCCCAACAGGTGATCTGGAAAAACAATCGCGGTTCCACCGCAAAGAAATTAATTGCTTTATGGAGGGAGTGCTGTCAGTCATTGAAAGATGCATCTACACTGGCTAGCTGGCAGGCTAATGCCTCGAAATTGGGCATTGGCCTCACCGAAGGGGGAATTGTTAAAACAGTAGAGGTCTTAAGAAAGGAATGTAAAGAACGAAAGAATGCTACTCCTACCCCGGCGCCGGTCAGCAATGCGAAGCAAGGTTGGGAGGACGGGGACGATGGGGATGAGGAACAACTGTTCAATTGCGGGGGACGTCGGAAGCCTCCACAGCCACCACAGCCACCGCCTCTACCACCCCTCCCTAATGCACCGATCCAATTTATTATACCCCTCCCAAGTCAGAATCCACCACCTTATGCACCACCGCCGCCCCAACCAGCATATAAACCCCCGGCCATGAGTACAAGGTCGAGAACAAGGGGAGGAGGGGGACCATTCATGCAATTGGTCCAGTTAAAGGAACAATTGGGAGAACAATTAGACAGTCTTTTCCAAAATCTGGATGAGGACGAGGATTTCCCTCCTCCTCCTCCACCAGCCCTCGACCATCCCTTACCCCCACCACGACAGATGCCAATGCGCCAGGTGCCAAATCCTACCTATGACCCTGTTGCTCCCGTGGGCAACCCTAATGCTGAACGTACCATGAATATTTATGTCCCGTGGAAACCCAATGAGATTATGTCCATACTAGCTGGAATACCAAATCGAAAAGAGTCCCCTGCTGCCTTTGTTGACCAACTCCAATGTACAATTTGTGTATATGAGGCCGAAGCACGGGACTTATGGGCCTTGGTCCAACAGGTCTTGCGCCCAGAAGAACACGTTCGCTTCTGCAATGTCTTACAACAGCAGAATCCTACTATTACCCTCCCTGTGTCTTTAGCGTCCCTTAACGTGCTCCACCAGGCGGACCGGCAACGCCAAGATGCAATTTTTGCTGCATTAAACACTACCCTTCAAAAGCCTGTGGATATTACCAAAATACTTGAGACCAAACCCCGCAAGGATGAGGAAGCCGACACCTTTTTAGAGCGTTTTAATGAGTCCTACCGTAACCAGGCCGGAGACACTAACTACCGTGCTGGCAATAACAGCCCACAGTATTGTGCCATGCTCTTGAGCTGCTTGCCCACCTCCTTATCGGATGCGATCAAGACTAACAATATGAATTGGTCTGATAATAGTCCCACCCAAATGGCACGAGCTGTGAGGTACTACTGGAAAAACTGCTCACCTGAGGGTCCGTCTAAAGCAACCCCTAAAATTAAGACTGAGTATGTCCTTAGAAAAGACGTCCAGGAGGTACCAATACCCTCTCGGGCGCCTGATAACACAGGCCACCAGACGGAACCCAAATTCTGCGCCCCTGGTTGGGTGACCCCACAAGGTAAAGGATACACCTCCCATCCAAACGGCCCCAAGGGCTCTATGGCCCTCCGTATGCCCCTCCGGGAGCAGCGTCGGCCTATGCACCGCCCCCACCATATTCTTATGCCACACCCTACCAACACCCCTCCCATCCCCCACCACCCTATTGTCCACCGATGCCGCCCCAAACAGCACTTACCCCCACACAACCACCACAACATGCAAGGCTCTGTTATAGTTGTGGTCAGCCAGGACATTACGCTCGTAACTGTTACTCAAACCCTAATCGCGGCAGAGGGGGTCGTGGAGGTGGAGGACGGGGCAGAGGAGCGCCCGCAGTGGCTGCTCCAGTCACTACTCCGTTCACTCAAAATAACCCCTTCCAACTATACTGATTGTCGATGTTGCCTTCTCGTTTAACGTCCCCTGACTCTGAGCCTGTTCTCTCTTTAACCATTTATGGTCACTCCTATCCATTTCTCATAGACACGGGGGCTACCATGTCTTCCGTACAGTCTCACCTCAACCTTCCCCTCTCATCAGAAACCCAACAACTATCTGGTTTCCAGGGACAGGTAGCTAGTTACCCCATTTCTTTCCCTGTGCCCGTTTCCTTCCACGGCTACGCCCTCCAGCACCGATTTATTGTTACAACCGGACTAGATTGTAATCTACTGGCCCGAGACCTTCTCTGTGCCTTTGGAATACATCTTGAATGTGGGGATAACGGGATCACTGTCCATTCGCCCAGCATACCACGCCAGTTAATCACTCATGTGCATCCGCAATGGTGGGCACTTCATTTGATGCCTGAGCGGTTGTTCCACGTCACGCTGGCCTACGATTCGACCGGAGCCGACGAGGGCCTGGTCGACTCTTACAGCCCTCATCTTGAACAGGAATTCTCAGTCACCCTTTTTGCTTCTGTGAGCGGGCCCCAAGGGACTGCGGCTGCGGCACAAGTGCCTACCTGGCTATGGCGCCAAGACGGGTACACCGCCCCGCACGTCACCCGCCATGTCCATTACCCCCACCATGCCAAGGATCTAGGGCCAATGGTCCGACAGGCATTGGACCAGTCTGACCCCTCTCTTCTGGAACCCCAACTCCTCTCTGGCGGTCTTACCATTACATACATGTCACAACCAGCTACATCCCAGTCCATTCTTTTACACCATCGCGCCCAGACCGATGCGACTGTATCTCCCCACATATGGGCTGCGGATAAGTTTGCTGTTGGTCTCGTCCCTACCCAGCCTATCACTATTCCTCTCCTCCCCTATGTTCAACTCCCCTCGATCCGACAATATCCCATTAAGGCCCAAGCTCACCACTCCATCGATGCACTCATAGCTAAACTTCTCGACCAGGGCATCCTGGTTCCTTGTCAGTCTCCGTGCAATACCCCCATCCTAGCGGTGCCCAAACCTGGGAAACCGGATCAGTACCGCCTCGTCCAGAATTTATGTGCTATCAATTCTATTGTTCAGCCTCTCCACGCCCTTGTTCCTAACCCTGCGCCTATTCTAGCCCAGGTTCCTGCAGATGCACTATTTTTCTCCCTTGTAGACCTCCAACATGCCTTTTTCGCTCTGCCACTCGATCAAGCATGCCAATATCTTTTTGCATTCACTTATAATGGCCAACAGTATACTTGGACACGTTTGCCTCAAGGGTTTATTCACTCTCCCACTCTTTTCTCCCGCTGTCTCCAACACCAACTACAATCCCTCTCCTTCTCCCAAGGCTCCACTCTTGTTCAGTACGTCGACGATCTCTTGATCGCTAACCCTACTGAGGAGGGATGTCGGGCCGATACTCAACCTTTACTCAATTTTCTGGTCTCCCTTGGTTACATTGTCTCTCCCTCGAAAGTTATGATTGCTCAACCTACTGTTAAGTTCCTTGGTGTTAGGATATCTGCCACCTCTCGTTCCTTAGATCCAGACCGGATCTGCCCTATCTGCGATTTCCCACCCCCAACGACTGCTAAGCAGCTCCGTCAGTGGCTGGGCATGGTCAATTATTGCCGTCAGTGGATCCCGAATATTACTTTGGATTCCCGCCTCCTTACCCCCTACACCAATGAACCCGATACTTTTTCCCTTTCCCCGGAAGCCGCACTAGCCTTTAACCGTCTCAAGGAGGCACTCCTCCAGGCCCCTGCCCTTGGTCGACCCTTATATGATCGCCCTTTTCAGCTCTATTGCACAGTCCTTGCCGACTGCGCCACAGCTGTCCTGACCCAACGCCACGGCGACCGCTGTCGCCCGGTCGCATACTACTCCTCTAAACTCGATCCGGTAGCCCTTGGCTATCCTATCTGTACCCAAATTCTTGCAGCTATCTACAACAGCCTGCAATCGGCTGCTAATATTACCCTCCAACAAGATATCACTGTCTATAGTTCCCATTCTGTTACAGCCCTTTTGGGACAGCTACAAACCCAACATCTCACGATGGCTCGTCAGAATAAATATGAGATTGGTCTCCTTATTAACCCGAAAGTCCAGTTTGCCCACTGCACCACTATCAACCCTGCTAACTTTTTGACGTATCCTCCCGCGGACATGCTTGACCCAACTCATGACTGCCTACAACTGTTGCGAGAGGTCTCCTCGGTCCGAGACGACCTCTCCGACATACCCATCCCGGGTTCAGATTGTTCCTTTTTCACCGATGGTAGTTCTTCCGTCGGCGAAAGGGGGGATAGATAATCTGGCTATGCAATCATCGATCAAGACGGTGACGTAGTGGAAGCAGCAGCATTTGAAGTTCCCTTTTCTGCCCAACAAGCAGAATTGTTTGCATTAATACGAGCATGCATATTGGCAAAGGGAAGGAAGGTTAATATTTATACAGATTCCCGATACGCCTTCGGGGTAGTACATGATTTCGGGCAATTATGGAAAAACAGAGGATTTCTAACCTCTGCTGGTACACCCATCTCACACCAGCAGTTAGTAACACAGTTATTGCAGGCCCTTATGCTCCCAGACAAGATAGCGGTGATAAAATGCACAGCCCATACAAAAGGCACGGGACTGGTGGAAACGGGCAACAGGCAAGCGGACGAGAAGGCAAAAGAAATGTCTAAAACTGGCAAAATAATGGTGCCTAGAATGATGAGGCAGACTAAAACCCCCTCGGAAAAGTCCCCCTCTGAAAAACCAATGCCAACCATTGCTGACATAATCCAAATGCAGGAGGACGCTCCTGCAACTGCTGTAAATATGTGGAAGAACTTAGGATGTATATATGATAACAAAAATAAGCTGTGGGTCACCCCGGTAGGACAAACATGTATGCCCGATGCATTGGCAGCCTGGGTGACCGAATGTGTACACTTTGCAACTCACTGTGGAGCTCGTGCCACAGGGGACATATTGTTAAAAAGCTGGTGGCACCCACGACTGCAAGAGATGGCCCAACAAATTAGCAGTCGGTGCCTAATCTGTCAACAGCACAACCCCGGTAAGGCCGTCCCCTGTGATCCTGGCACAACCCCCTTACCTGAGGGTCCATTTGAGACCCTACAAATGGATTACATTGAGTTGGAAAGATGTCAGTGCTATAAATATGTGTTAGTCATTGTGGATACTTTTAGCAAATGGATCGAGGCCTACCCGACTACGGATAACAAGGCCTCGACAGTAGTTAAGGTGTTGATGCGAGAAATTGTTCCGCGATTTGGAATCCCAGCCCGGCTGAGCTCTGACAATGGTCCCCACTTCATAGGTCAAGTCAATAAGGAATTCTGTGCTCTGCTAGGAATAAAGCAACAGTTTCATTGTGCCTACAGACCACAAGCCGCTGGAGTGGTGGAAAGGGCTAATCAGACTCTAAAGACTAAACTCGCTAAACTACAAGCAGACACTGGGGCCACTTGGCTCAAACTCCTGCCTTTAGCACTCTTCCAGCTACGTGCCACTCCCGCAGGAAAAA
Source organism: Scyliorhinus canicula (assembly GCF_902713615.1). Taxonomy (NCBI): domain Eukaryota; kingdom Metazoa; phylum Chordata; class Chondrichthyes; order Carcharhiniformes; family Scyliorhinidae; genus Scyliorhinus; species Scyliorhinus canicula. The sequence goes on along the minus strand of NC_052149.1, from coordinate 126,202,999 downwards.
CTCGCCTAAGCCCAGCGGAAATACTATACGGAAGACCCTTTCGAACGCCCTGGGACAGCAGTGTTCCACGGAATGTTCAATTTCATTACATGACTACCGAGATGGCTAATTATATATTAGCACTAACTAGAATTTTGAAAGGATTACATTCCCGGGTCCGTGCCACCCAGGAAGAGATCCCGTACATTACCCATGACATCTCTATCAACCCTGGGGATTATGTCCTAATCCGAAATTGGACACGTAAAGGTTTGGAACCTCGATGGGATGGTCCCCTACAGGTTCTACTCACCACCCCCACTGCAGTAAAAGTGGAGGGGCGAAACGCATGGGTACATATGCACCATTGTAAGTTAATTAAGTAGCCATGATGTTTTAAACTTTTCCTTTAAGTCTTAGGGACACGGACACCAGGATGAAGTTCCTCCTCGTCACCACAGTACTCGCTACCCTACTCTCTTTCACTGCATCCAGAGGAGAGAGATATCTACCTGGGGGCCGACGTCTACCTCTGTGCCGAGAAGAGACCTCACGATATGGAATGACACCAGATCTCCGATGGATCACCACCCCTGGCCGCACCTGCACGACCATCGACGACCAGCAGCCTCGATTCCTGACTATGCAAATGTCTCTGATCTACGATCGCCACACTTGCCGGTGGAACTACCGGTGCACCAAGAAAATCAGGCTGCAAGGTCCTGACCGAAGGACTATTCTCACCCACCCGCCTTCCAGGAGGAAGCGGGCAACGCACCATATAACTGCAAATTCATTTTTGTTTATGTCTTATGTTTATGCCAAGAAAGTGAATGTCTCCTCTTGTTGGGTATGTACACATGTCCCCACCCATGCCCATGGAGGCGTTCCCTTGGTGCCTGTTCCTTTTTCATTAGAGCAGACGGCTGAATGGGTTATATACCAGAACAGGACAGTATCTAATCACTTTGCCTTACCAACCAGGTTCTCCAAGTCCTCCTCTGTTAACCACAGGAAAGCAGCCCAGGACTGGCAAAGCGCCAGTTACCAGTTACGTGCTTTTACTGGTTGGCGACAGCCACCCTACTCATCAGATCACACACCCCCGTTCTTTCATATTCAGAACCCCCAGACCGGATCAGTCTGCTTACTCCGGGAAGTAAAAACCCCCGGAACCCACGTGTTAGAATCTAGTTCATGTAACTACACTCTTGGTTTTTCCAATTGGAAAGGCTTCGCCCTCATTAATAGCATTGCTAACCACACAGGGGGTCCTGACTGGACTCAAATATGGACCTCCTCGATGGTAACTAGCCTCACACCCTATAATGGCACCTACTTTATTTGTGGCCATAAGGCCTACCCCTGGCTCCCCACTAATTGGGCAGGGTCTTGCTACCTGGGTTCCGTTGTTCCGGGCATTACGCACTATCCGCAACTCGGACATCATCCCCTCCATCGGGCCCAGAGGTCAATACCACCATGGGAGGTGGTGACTTCCCTCTTCTGGCCCCAGATAGGCGCCATCTGGTCCCTCAAGAAGTACGAGCTCCTCCGCGACATATTGGAACAGGTTGCAAACGACACCGCGGAGGGACTTAGTGAACTCAGTGCAGAGTTAGTAGCCATACGAACGGTAGCCCTACAGAATTGCATGGCTTTGGATTACTTACTGGCCAAGGAAGGGGGCACCTGTGCTATCATAGGGACCGAATGCTGCACTTACATTCCTGACAGTTCAGAGAATATCACGCGTCTGGTGACCCATATCAGAGATGGAGTGCAGCGCCTGCGACCCACCAGTAATGATGACTGGTGGAACTGGATGTGGTCCAGTTCTTGGGCCACTTACCTGTTCCATGGGCTTATTATCTTTGTTACCCTCTGTTTGTTGCTCTGTATCATAGCCACCGATGTGAAATGCCTGTGCAACCGCTTAGGTGCTGTTGCATTACCACAAATGCTTCAGAAATCCGCCCCAGATGAAAAGGAAAAATTGGTTGAACCTGCCCCCGACCTACATGAGGAGATGGCGACCCGCCAGAACCCAGTAGAGAAGGAATTCCTCCGCCTCGCTCACATTTCCACCTAACATATCTCGAGTGTTATATGATCATGGAATGATCAAAGGGGGGAATGTGGAAGTGGATTACATTTATTGTCTTGTTTTAAACTTGCTGTCTGTACGTAATATTAAGGTTCTGAAATATATCTGTGATCATCCAGTAAAAGGATGTTAAAGGGTTGAGGGAATGGAATGAGACCAGATCTCTGTATCTGTTAGTGCAGAGACAGCAAAGATGAGTGTGTAAAACCTTGTCAACTGAGACAATGGACATTGGAATGTGAAAGAGCTGACTCAGGAGCACGAGAGGGAAGGAGATAAGGAAGTTGGACCTGATGGCCGGATAGGATAAGAAAACCGTTAGCAGCAGCAGTATTAGTGAACCGTGCTAATGATTATGTCATAGTAACCACCCTACCTCAGGATAATAATTCCATATAAGTACATGTTCTGGATCCTTGCCAAATCATTGGTGTATCAAGGAATTTAAGGGGACCACCTCTAAGCTGTGATTGTATAAAGGGACAGTCCATACTTTGGGACTTTGGCACTTCTCGAAGGTGGTTCCCCGACTACTTAGAGATTTGTCCCTGCCGTGAATAAACGAATATTCGTTACAAACGTGTTCGAGTATTTTACTTCTGGACTGACGAACGGTTATGTGAAAGCGCAATTCACAGTGTCAGGTGTAGTGACTGACCCGGGTGCAGTAAAACGGTATTGACCGTTTCCTAGTGTCAGGTGTAGTGACTGACCCGGTGGAGTAAAACGGTATTGACCGTTTCCTAGTGTCACATATTGTGAGAGACCCGGTGCAGTAAAACGGTATTGACCGTTTCCTACTGTCAGGTATAGTGAGAGACCTGGTGCAGTAAAACGGTATTGACCATTTTCTAGTGTCAGGTATAGTGACTGACCCGGTGCAGTAAAACGGTATTGACCGTTTCCTAGTGTCAGGTATAGTGAGAGATTCGGTGCAGTAAAACGGTATTGACCATTTTCTAGTGTCAGGTATAGTGACTGACCCGGTGCAGTAAAACGGTATTGACCGTTTCCTAGTGTCAGGTATAGTGAGAGATTCGGTGCAGTAAAACGGTATTGAATGTTTCCTAGTGTCAGGTATAGTGAGAGATTCGGTGCAGTAAAACGGTATTGACAGTTTCCTAGTGTCAGGTATAGTGACTGACCCGGTGCAGTAAAACGGTATTGACCGTTTCCTAGTGTCAGGTATAGTGAGAGATTCGGTGCAGTAAAACGGTATTGACCGTTTCCTAGTGTCAGGAAAAGTGAGAGACACGGTGCAGTAAAACGGAATTGACCGTTTTATAGTGTCAGGTATAGTGACTGACCCGGTGCAGTAAAACGGTATTGACCGTTTCCTAGTGTCAGGTATAGTGAGAGATTCGGTGCAGTAAAACGGTATTGACCGTTTCCTAGTGTCAGGAAAAGTGAGAGACACGGTGCAGTAAAACGGTATTGACCGTTTCCTAGTGTCAGGTGTAGTGACTGACCCAGTGCATTAAAACGGTATTGACCGTTTCCTAGTGTCAGGTATAGTGACTGACCCGGTGCTGTAAAACGGTATTGACCGTTTCCTAGTGTCAGGTATAGTGAGAGACCTGGTGCAGTAAAACGGTATTGACCGTTTCCTTGTGTCAGGTATAGTGAGAGATTCGGTGCAGTAAAACGGTATTGACCATTTCCTAGTGTCAGGTATAGTGAGAGACACGGTTCAGTAAAACGGTATTGACCGTTTCCTAGTGTCAGGTATAGTGAGAGATTCGGTGCAGTAAAACCGTATTGACCGTTTCCTAGTGTCAGGTGCAGTGAGAGACACGGTGCAGTAAAACGGTATTGACCGTTTCCTAGTGTCAGGTGCAGTGAGAGACCCGGTGCAGTAAAACGGTATTGACTGTTTCCTAGTGTCAGTTGTAGTGAGCGACACGGTGCAGTAAAACGGTATTCACCGTTTTCTAGTGTCAGGTGTAGTGACTGACCCGGTGCAGTAAAATGGTATTGACCGTTTCCTAGTGTCAGGTATAGTGACTGACCCGATGCAGTAAAACGGTATTGACCGTTTCCTAGTGACAGGTGTAGTGAGAGACCCGATGCAGTAAAACGGTGTTGACCGTTTCCTAGTGTCAGGTATAGTGAGAGACACGGTGCAGTAATACGGTATTGACCGTTTCCTAGTGTCAGGTATAGTGAGAGACACGGTGCAGTAATACGGTATTGACCGTTTCCTAGTGTCAGGTATAGTGAGAGACACGGTGCAGTAATACGGTATTGACCGTTTCCTAGTATCTGGTATAGTGAGAGACACGGTGCAGTAAAACAGGTTAAGAGGCGACTTAATTGAGGCATACAAGATGATTAGAGCATTGATGTGACCATCAATTCACAAGACACGTGATTGGAAGTGAACAGTGGTTTTAATAATCTTACAACAGAGCCAGCCTGTGACGAGATGAACTGGCAGCAGGCTCACGACTGCAGAGCTTTATACTTCCGGTTAGTGGTTGGAGCAATGGCCGGAGCCATGGGCGGAGCCAAGGGTGGAGCCCAGTACAAACTCCTCATCTCCCCCTATGGGCAGAGACGCGCAATGGCTCGTATACAGAGCCCACAAGGACACAATATATATAATAGAACACATTGCGAATTACTAGGTTTATAATTCACCACATTCACCCCCTGTAAAAAAATCAAGTCCAGCGGGGGTGATGGGTCTACAAATTGAGCCGGTCCGTCCGAATCATCCTTTGGGATCGATGAAGCACCGGGGTTGCAGCCTCTTCCGATGGCTGGTTGGTGACGGTCGGTGAGAGTACGATAGTGGACTCCGGGGGTGATTCGGTCCGAGCTTCGTACCCGACTGGTTCGACGGGCGACGGGGAGACAGGAAACCTATTGGCCAGGGGGCGAGGAGCACGGGCCGTGAACCTGTAGGTACTGTGGCGCAGGGCGTGGAGGGTTGTGTGGGGTGTAGTGTGAGGGGTACCTCGGCGGCCGTGGTGGTGGAGTTGGATCCTGCAGGCACCAGGTCCCGGAGGGAAACAGTGTCCTGACGGCCGTCAGGGTATTCGATAAACGCGGACTGGAGTAGGAGCACTCTTTCTACGAGTGGGTCAGTTTTGTGTGCCCGGACGTGCTTCCGGAGGAGAACCGGGCCTGGTGTCTTCAACCATGCTGGGAGCGAAGCCCCCGTGGTAGTGCCCCTGGAAAAAACAAATAGCCGCTCGTAAGGGGTCTGGTTAGTGGCTGTGCACAGGAGGGACCTAATAGCATGGAGCGCGTCGGGGAGGACCTCCTGCCAGTGGGAGGTCGGGGGATTCCTGGACCGGAGGGTCAGTAGGACGGTATTGCAGACCATCGCGTTTTCCCTCTCCACCTGCCCGTTCCCCCTGGGGTTGTAGCTGGTAGTCCTGCTCGAGGCGATGCCCTTGTCGAGCAGGTACTGATGCAGCTCATCGCTCATAAAGGATGAACCCCTGTCGCTGTGTACATAGCTGGGGAACCCGAACAGGGTGAAGATACTGTGCAGGGCCCTAATTACTGTGTGGGAGGTCATATCGGGGCACGGGATAGCAAAGGGAAAACGGGAGAACTCATTGATGACATTCAGGAAGTACACATTCCGATTGGTCGATGGGAGTGGCCCTTTGAAATCAATGCACAGGCGTTCAAAGGGCCGGGATGCGCACGTGCCGCGGGACAGGGCATCTGGGGGCTCGTTGAGCTTCCCCGGTCGGTACATAATATCGTACTTGCAGGTGGAGAGTTCGATCCTCCACCGCAGGGTTTTATCATATTTAATTTTGCCCCTTTGTGAGTTGTCAAACATGAAGGCAACCGATCTTTGGTCGTTGATGAGGGTGAAGCTCCTACCTGTGAGGTAGTGTCGTATAGTTTCCACGATGGCTTGTGCTTCCTTTTCGACTGAGGAATGTCGAAGTTCCGAAGCGGAGAGGGTTCGGGAGAAAAAGGCGACTGGTCTCCCTGCCTGATTTAGTGTGGCTGGGAGAGCTACCTCTGAGGCATCGCTCTCCACCTGAAAGGGGACGGATTCATCCACCGCCCGCATGGCAGCTTTGGCGATGTCCTCCTTGATGTAGGTGAAGGCCTGGCGAGCCTCATCTGACAGAGGAAAGAGTGTGGCCTTGAATAGTTGGCGGGCTTTGTCCACATACTGAGGGACCCACTGGGCATAATACGAGAAGAATCCCAGGCACCGTTTGAGGGCCCTGGGACAATGAGGGAGAGGGAGTTGTAAGAGGCATACGATCCGGGTCGGGGCCCAGGACTCTGTTTTCCACGACATAGCCGAGGATGGCTAGCCTGGTCGTGCGGAAAACGCATTTCTCTGTATTATAGGTGAGATTGAGTTTCTGGGTGGTTTGGAGAAATCGATGGAGGGTGGCGTCGTGGTCCTGCTGATCATGGCCGCAGATGGTGACGTTATCCAAGTACAGAAACGTGGCCCGCAGCCCGTACTGGCCCACCATTCGGTCCATTGCTCGTTGGAACACAGAGACCCCATTCGTGACGCCAAAGGGAACCCGGAGGAAGTGGAAGAGGCGGCCATCTGCCTCGAACGCCGTGTAGTGGCGGTCCTCCGGGCGGATTGGGAGCTGGTGGTATGCAGACTTCAGATCCACCGTGGAGAAAATACGGTACTGGGCGATCTGATTCACCATGTCTGCAATCCTGGGGAGGGGGTACGTATCGAGGAGTGTGAACCGATTAAAGGTTTGGCTATAGTCCATTAGAACATAGAACATAGAACATAGAACGATACAGCGCAGTACAGGCCCTTCGGCCCACGATGTTGCACCGACATGGAAAAAAATCTAAAGGCCATCTAACCTACACTATGCCCTTATCATCCATATGCTTATCCAATAAATTTTTAAATGCCCTCAATGTTGGCGTGTTCACTACTGTTGCAGGTCATTCCACGGCCTCACCACTCTTTGCGTAAAAAACCCACCTCTGACCTCTGTCCTATATCTATTACCCCTCAATTTAAGGCTATGTCCCCTCGTGCTAGCCACCTCCATCCGCGGGAGAAGGCTCTCGCTGTCCACCCTATCTAACCCTCTGATCATTTTGTATGCCTCGATTAAGTCACCTCTTAACCTTCTTCTCTCTAACGAAAACAACCTCAAGTCCATCAGCCTTTCCTCATAAGATTTTCCCTCCATACCAGGCAACATCCTGGTAAATCTCCTCTGCACCCGTTCCAAAGCTTCCACGTCCTTCCTATAATGAGGCGACCAGAACTGTACGCAATACTCCAAATGCGGCCGTACTAGAGTTTTGTACAACTGCAACATGACCTCATGGCTCCGGAACTCAATCCCTCTACCAATAAAGGCCAACACACCATAGGCCTTCTTCACAACCCTATCAACCTGGGTGGCAACTTTCAGGGATCTATGTACATGGACACCGAGATCCCTCTGCTCATCCACACTACCAAGAATTTTACCATTAGCCAAATATTCCGCATTTCTGTTATTCTTTCCAAAGTGAATCACCTCACACTTCTCCACATTAAACTCCATTTGCCACCTCTCAGCCCAGCTCTGCAGCTTATCTATGTCCCTCTGTAACCTGCAACATCCTTCCGCACTGTCTACAACTCCACCGACTTTAGTGTCGTCTGCAAATTTACTCACCCATCCTTCTGCGCCCTCCTCTAGGTCATTTATAAAAATGACAAACAGCAACGGCCCCAGAACAGATCCTTGTGGTACGCCACTCGTAACTGAACTCCATTCTGAACATTTCCCATCAATTACCACTCTCTGTCTTCTTTCAACTAGCCAATTTCTGATCCACATCTCTAAATCACCCTCAATCCCCAGCCTCCGTATTTTCTGCAATAGCCGACCGTGGGGAACCTTATCAAACGCTTTACTGAAATCCATATTACCATTCGGAATTTTTCCCCGGTCTTGACGACCACTACCTGAGCTCTCCAGGGGCTGTTACTGGCCTCTATGACCCCCTGACGTAAGAGCCTATGGACCTCGGTTCTGATAAACGCCCTGCCCTGCAAGTTGTACCGCCTGCTGCGAGTGGCTACGGGTTTGCAGTCCGGAGTGAGGTAGCAAAGAATGGAGGGGGGCCGATTTGTAGCGTTGCTAGACTGCAGATAGTGAGTGGAGGTAGGGGCCCGCCGAAGCTGAGGGTGAGGCTTTTGAGGTTGCACTGGAAGTCGAGTCTCAGTAAGAGTGGGGCGCAGAGTTCGGGGAGTACGTATAGCTGGAAGTTCGAGTAGCTGGCGCACTGAATCGTTAGGGTCGCGACGGTGCGCCCTTGGAGGTGAACAGAGTGGGAGCCCAAAGCGAGGGAGATAGTCTGCCGTGCAGGGAAAATAGGGAGCGAACAGCGTCTTACCAGATCTTGGGTGTACGAAGCTCTCGGTGGTCCCGTAGTCGTTGATTTTAACGGTCATCATCGAGTTGCGGAGGTGTTTCGGACGCGACTGGTCCAACGTGACCGCGCTGAGTTGCGGGTAGTCGGCAGCTCGATCAGCTGTGCTGGAGTGGCCCCATGATGACTGTCCGCTGAGGTCGTAGTCTTCGAGGTGAGTTTCAGAGGTTTAAGAAGATGGTTCCCAAGATGGCCGCCCCCATGGATCGCACGTGGCAGGTGGCAAGGAAGATGGCGTCCAAGATGGCAGCCCCCATGAATCGCACGTGGCCGGCCGCGTGGAGGAGGATTGCCAAGATGCGGCCCCCATGAGTTGCACGTGTCAGGTGGGGGCGGAGTCGGCATACAGAGTTTGGAGTGGGGGTTTACTTTGCCAGGCAGACCCGGGCATAGTGTCCTTTGCGACCGCAGCTGCTGCAGGTCGCGTTGTGGGCCGGGCAGTGCTGCCGTGGGTGTTGGGGCTGCCCACAAAAATGGCACACTGCAGCTGCGTAGTGGGTGGGTGGCCGCGCGGCGCAGGCCTGGGGCAGTCGATGGTCGGGGGCCCATGATGGGGTCGCTTGGTCCGCGGGGAACGAGGTGAGGCTGCAGAACGAGACCTCCAGAGTTGTAGCTAACTCTACAGTGTCCTCCAAGTTCTGGGCCCCTTTTTCAATCAACCGCTGGCGCACATAGTTGGACCTGATCCCTGCCACGTATACATCTCGGACAGAGAGCTCCATATGTTGGGCGGCTGATACAGCTTGATAATTGCAGTCCCGAGCTAAGGCTTTTAAATCGCGCAGGAATTCTTCCAGCGACTCCGCGGGGCGCTGGCGGCAGGTCGTAAAAATGTGGCGCGCGTAGATCTCGTTGATGGGCCTCACGTACATTCGATCGAGCATGGCTAGGGTCTCCGTATACGAGGTAGTACTGCTAAGTTGAGTAGAGATACGATGGCTCACCCTTGCGTGCAGTAGGCTGAGTTTCTGCTCCTCCGTAGTTTCTGAAGTGCTTGATTCAGCCAGGTAGGCCTTGAAACATCTGAACCAGTGTAGAAAGATTTCTTTCGCCTCTGCAGCCTATGGGTCGAGTTCTAGTCGGTCAGGTTTGAGGGCTGATTCCATAGTAGTTTTCTTCAAGTTTCCTAAGATTATTAAATTGATGTGACCATCAATTCACAAGACACGTGATTGGAAGTGAACAGTGGTTTTAATAATCTTACAACAGAGCCTGCCTGTGACGAGATGAACTGGCAGCAGGCTCACGACTGCAGAGCTTTATACTTCCGGTTAGTGGGAGGAGCCATGGGCGGAGCCATGGCCGGAGCCAAGGGTGGAGCCCAGTACAAACTCCTCATCTACCCCCATGGGCAGAGCCGCGCAATGGCTCTCATATAGAGCCCACAAGGACACAATACAGATAATAGAACACAGTGTGAATTAAAAGGTTTATAATTCACCACAAGAATTTTGATAGGGTGGACAGTGAGAGCCTTTTTCCTCGGATGGTGATGGCTAGCACGAGGGGACATAGCTTTAAATTGAGGGGAGATAGATATAGGACAGATGTCAGAGGTAGGTTCTTTACTTGGAGAGTAGTAAGGGCGTGGAATGCCCTGCCTGCAACAGTAGTGGACTCGCCAACATTAAGGGCATTTAAATGGTCATTGGATAAACATATGGATGATAAGGGAATAGTGTAGATGGGCTTTAGATTGGTTTCACAGTTCGGCGCAACATCGAGGGTTGAAGGGCCTGTACTATGCTGTAATGTTCTATGTTCTATGCTCAGGGAGCCCAAAAATCTAAGGTCAATGACCGCTCATGACACGCCCCCCCATCAAGGCACCCACCCCTTTATTGGCCAAAATCGAAGGCAGTAATCGAAGCCTGTCGAATTATTGGGTCCAAAGCTAAGGACTGCCAAAAAGAGTGTGAAATCCCAGACGGATAAAGAGAGATACTGCCATGTGTTTGGTCTCTCTTGGCCCCATCCTACATCTAGAACTAAGTGCAGCATCACGACCAGAAGACAAGTTCAAGACCAACGATCGCTACCAGACGGATGAGCCCAGCAGGAACGAAGTCACTTCTCCAGACCCAGCCATGCAAGATCCGAACAAAGGCCTTGTTCCTCTGCATAAAGCCGGGTGCCTGAAGTTAAGTACAGGTTGTTGTAGTTGTTAGGTGTAGTTTAACTTGTAGTGTTTTATGTTGCATGTCGAAGTAATCCTTGTGTGTAAATAAACTATCTTTGAACTTGAACTAACTAACTGGTTGTCTGGTCTTTGATTGATATCCGGTAAAGCCTTGTGGTGGTATCATTTGATACCTGGCGACTCTGAAAAGCAATATCATCATTAATAACTGTCATATCAGTATCCATGGCGCCAAGCATCCTACCCCCAACTGATTCCCCTCCCCCGCCTCTCAACCATCTTCTCTGTACAAACTTTACAATCACCAACAAACACAAAGAAGAAAAAGCAACCCATCATGGCCCTCATACATTACCCACAGACACACTGGGTATAACATGCCAAACCCCACCCCCTTCTTAAAGAGGGCCGACTTAACCTTGTCAAAACTAGGCTGCCTTTTGGCCAGCTCCACACCCAGGTCCTGGTTGCCATGCAGCTCGCCACCTTCCCATGTACAGTTCATCATCTGCCTGGCCTGCCTGAGAATCTGTTCCTTATCCAGGAACTGGTGCATTCATACCAACATCGCCCTTGGCGGCTCGTTTCTCTGCGGTTCTTCAGAAGCGCTCTGTGCGCCCTGTCCACCTCCAAGGCCAAGCAAACGCTCCTTCACCCAGCAGCTTCTCGATCATCCGTGCCACATATGCATCAGTGTCCGCTCCCTCAATGCACTCCGACATACCCATGATCCTCAAGTTCTGCCTTAACAATCTATTCTCCTAATGCTCCACTTTGTCCTGCAGCCTCTTCCCGCCTTTATCGGATCCACCACCCTGGCCGGGTCCTCCATGTACTCCTTCCTCTGCTGGGAAAACTTCACATGCAGAAAGGTTCATCGACCACTGGGCCGGCAAACTGGCTTTCAACGAATGTTCCCTCCTTTTTTGACCACTCGTGGTCCACGAACCATAAACTGGTGGGATAATCTTCTTCCGCCTCTCCTGCACCTTATACAATCGCTCAGCTCTGCCGTTAGCCAGGGAAAAGGTCCAAAAAGTCCACCACGAGCGGGAGCCATCAAATGTGCGACCTGTCACACCATGGTCGCCACTGGAAGTGCCCAGATACATCTGATAAGAATGGAAATATATAAATCTTTATATTTGTGTGTCTGTGTGTAATGAAGAGTTTGTGTGTGTGACCTCAATGTGTTTCCTTCTTTAAATTGTCATTTGTTTGTGGAGTTTCAGTAATTTGAATTCAAAGCCTCACAATGTGGATTCTGAGTTGGATTTAAGTACAATATAATTAACCAAACCAAAGTTTGAAGCTATAAGGTTGGAGTTGAGATTTCTGACCAGAGAGCACAGTTTGAATGGACTGTGAAACAACAGCTTTTCTCTGTGTTTACAATGAACCAGACTCTGCAGCAACCTCTTACAGACTAACAGGAACTTCACTCTTTCCAATCACAGCTTGAGCTTTCTGATTGCTGAATGGATCCATTCCCCCTCGAGCAGAATGGACCCTCGTGTTTTTATTTAGAGTTATAAAATATCAAATATAAACATTAACATTCATATTAACAAAGAAATATGCATATTATATATTATATAAATACAGAGTCAAAGGAAAAGTGATCACTGAAATATTTAGACTTAGATTTATTGTCACATGTACCGAGGTGCATGTACCGTATAGTCCAGAAAGATCAATTCAGTCTACAAGATCAGTTCAGACCCTAAGAGGGTCATTCAGGAGTCTGGTATCAGCGGGGAAGAAGCTGTTTTTGAATCTGTTTGTACGTATTCTCAGATTTTTACATCTCCTGCCCGATGGAAGAGGTTGGAAGAGCGAATAACCCGGGTGGGAGGGGCCTTTGATTATGCTGCCTGCTTTTCCCAGGCAGCGGGTGGTGTAGACAGAGTCAATGGATGGGAGGCGGATTGGTGTGATGGACTGTGTTCACGACTCTGTAGTTTCCTACAGTCTTGGGCCGAGCAGTTGCCATACCAGGCAGTGAAATGAAAATGAAAATGAATGAAATGAAATGAAAATGAAAATGAAAATCGCTTATTGTCACGAGTAGGCTTCAGTGAAGTTACTGTGAAAAGCCCCTAGTCGCCACATTCCGGCGCCTGTCCGGGGAGGCTGGTACGGGAATCGAAACGTGCTGCTGGCCTGCTTGGTCTGCTTTAAAAGCCAGCGATTTAGCCCAGTGAGCTAAACCAGCCCCTGATGTTCCATTTTGCCGACAGCCTGGGGGTTTCCTGACGGCGTGGGGCTGCCCCACAATGGGAAACCCCATTGACCAGCCGGCGATAAGGAGCATCCCGCCAGCATGCTGAATCAGGAATTTGGCACGGCGGGATGGAGAATACAGCCCCATATCTTCCACCCATGCCAATGATTTGGGCGGTGAGGGAGATCTCCAGTTAAAAAGTATTCACCTCCTGGTTATTAAGGAGGTGAAAGCAGGAACGTCTGTCCCCATTCCCAAATGGAATATCCGGGAGTCGGAGACTCCGAATATTGCAACCAGTGGGCAAGGTTCTCGGGTTACCTGTAAAATCATGTCTATCGTGAAAAAGGAAATCCAATCCAGCAAGTTTAGGACAAGACCACAACGCATGCGTGTGGTTAGCTGGTGTATGTGAAAAGTGGTTGGACAAGACCAAAACGCATGCGTGTGGTTAACTGGTGTATGTGAAAAGCGGTTGTACAAGACCAGAACGCATGCGTGTGGTTAGCTGGTTTGTGTGAATAACGTTGGGACAAGACCAGAACGCATGCGTGTGGTTAGCTGGTTTGTGTGAATAACGTTGGGACAAGACCAGAACGCATGCGTGTGGTTAGCTGGTGTATGTGAACAACTTCATCTCCACATCTCGAAAGAATCCACTCATCTGTGTCTTTGTCCAATGTGTTCTATATCATCCTTTGTACTGAATCAAACTCAGTCTGACACAAGATGAAGTGGAATTCACCCTGTAGAGATCTTCCCTCCAAACCGCCTCAGTAAATAGGGAGTCAATCTCCCGCAACCATTTCTCATCTAATCTATCCACAGGGGCAGGACCAATGAGAGAATAAGGTTGTACAAGTTTGCTATAGACCCTCTTTTCTCTTGTGCCAAGGATGAGACTTTTCCCAGCAGGGAAGAAGGTGGGGCCGGGGCGGGGGGGGGGGGGGGGGGGGGGGGGGGAGGAAGAAAATAACTCAGGTGAGAAATCCCGAATTTGAAAGAAACGAGAAAGGTTGGAGCCGGTCAGACTGTACCAGTCCGTGAGTATCTCAAAGGACTCGAGGAAAGACCGACAGGGGAGAAGGGTAGTGATGTGGTAATTATGGCGTGTAGGGAAGAGGCTGTGGCACAAATCTGTGCCTCCATTTTATTCCAGTTCATCCCGAGTCACTGAGCTCTTTCAGGATTTTCTGCGTGTTGGCAGCCCAGTAATAAAACAGGAGATTTGGGATGGCCAAGCCTCCCGATCCTCTGTCTCTCTGAAGCAGAGTGCTGCGAACTCTGGGACTCGTACCTACCCAGATATTTATTTGTTAACCGTAATAAAAATGCTTTGGACAAAGAAATGGGGATACATTGAAAAAGAAAATAGAAATCTTGGAGCACATTCATCTTGACAGTTTGGATCCTGCCTGCAAGATTCAGAGGGACACTGTTCCACATCTGTAACCATTTTAACCGTCCCGATGAGGCTTGTGAAGTTCAGTTTGTAGAGTAAAGGCCAGTTATCAGCTACACGGATCCCCAGGTATCAGAAATTGAGGACGAGAGACGAAACGACAGCGAACCAAGTTGAGCCTCTCTGGCTGATGAGTTCACTATCAAACACTCACTTTTACCCACATTTATCCTGTACCCTGAGAAAGTGTCAAATATTGTGAGTATCCTTATTATGTTGTCCATTGAGGAGGTTGGATCTGTAATATATCGGAGAAGATCATTGACATAGAGTGAGAGCCGGTACTCCACTCCCTCCCAGTGTATCCCCTCCATCCATCTGATGACCTCAGCGCTATCGAAAGAGGCTCAATGGCCATCACAAAGAGCAATGGAAAAAGCAAGAAGCCCTGTCAAGTGCCCCTGCCTTGCGGAAAATATTCTGAGGAAGCCGTATTTGTACGGATGTTGGCTTTCGGGCACTAGACATCAGATCAGCCCAGGAGGCAAATTTGGGGCCCAACCCAAACCTACCCAAGATCTCAAAAAGGTAGGTTCCACCTGTGGTGGTATGGATATGAGCACTGCCATTGGTGCATAGCACTGGCTTCCCATTGGCCCTGACTGGTCATGTGCCTCTTGTCCGATTGGTTGGGACTAGTCATGTGACTGCTCTCCAATTGGTCGAGAGGCAAGTAGGCCCCGCCTCTGAGGTGGGGTATAAGTACCCAGAGTTCCCGGCGGTCGGCCATTCTCTGTAGTCGACCACCGGGCTAACAACTAGCTGATTAAAGCCACAGTTCGGATCCTAATTGTGTCTTGAGTCGAATTGATGGTACATCACCACCTCAGCCTATCAAATGCTGCTTCTGCATCCAAAGATACTATGACATCAGAAAGTACTGAAAAAACCGAAATCTCAGCAGGTCCGACAGCATCTGTGGAGAGAGAAGGGAGCTAACGTTTCGAGCCTGGTTGAGCTTTGTCAAAGAATCATACAGACTTCCAACATTAGCTCCCTTTTCTCTCCACAGATGCTGTCGGACCTGCTGAGATTGTCCAGTATTTTCTGTTTTTGTTCCAGATCCCGGCATCCGCAGTAATTTGATTTTAAGACTTCATGAATATTGGCAGTAAACCTCCAAGATGGAGTCTACTAGCCTGTGTCATTCTGCTCTCTCCTTTTTCATGATCCGAGCTTTATATGAGATTGTCTCCTGCCTTATGACGGCCTTTAGTGTTTCCCAGAGTTTTAATAGAGATATTGGGCGGGATTTACCAACCAGTGTGTTTCTCGGTGGCGGAGGTGAGCCGTGAGCGGCAACTACCGGTCTCGTCATTGTCACCGAGATTTCCTGGTGACAGCGCCCCTCATCACCGGGAAACCCATGTACTGGGTGCGACAGGAAATTCCCCCCTGATGTGAACAGCCGGTAAATTCCGCCCATTGACTCTGTTTGGTTGAGCTTGATAAAGTCTGCCATGGCAACAGACAAACATTCACCAAATTTGTCATCAGACAGCAAAGTCCAGTCTCCAGGCTGGGTGTGCGAGATGGTCAAAATCAAAATGAAAATCAACAAAATGGGGAATATGATCAGAGATGACAATTGCTGAGTATTCAGCTGCTCTCACTGAGGAGAGGAGGACTTGTCAACAATAACAAAACAATTCGGGAATAGGCACGGTGAACATGTGCAAAAAAAGAAAATTCTTTACTGTTTGGATGTTGAAAATGCCACGGTCCCCCCCCCCCCCCCCCCCCCCCCCCCCGCCCCCATCACCTGCACACGGTAAGCCTTGAGATATTGGGGGCTGGTGGGGAGCCCATATCTAGGACCACCATGTCCGGGGGGGGGCTGGGGCCAGGGCTGGGGCCAGGGCCGGGGCCAGGGGAGGCCAGCTGGGGAGGGGGTAGGATGGGGTTGCAGGCCATCCCACAGTGCGGAATAACGTGACAGAGGCTTCACATGTCTCGGGTGTGACGTGTTTTAAAGGTGCACAATCATGACCCTAACTGACCCTGGTGACTAGGAAATACTCTGGAGCACCTCAGCAATGCCCACCTGAGATTGGAACATGCTCCGCAGTGCTTCAGCAAGGTCCACCTGTGTCTGGGACACGTCCCCCAGTGACTCAGACATGCTGTTGAGGTGCTCAGCCATGGCCGTCATTGACTGAGCCATGCCTTGGACACACATGTCTGACATGAACAATGCATGTGACGGGTCATCTGTGTGGCTGCCCGTGGATACTCACCTCTGCGGCGCAAGTCAAGCTCGATGTTTGTGACAAATCTGTCCTCAGCCACCCCTGCGACCTCCAGGGCCCTTTCCTCGTATGGGGTGAGGATTCTGATGTCCGGCACCCTGCCATGCGTCTGGGCCTTTTCCCATTTGTTATGTGCCAACTTTTCCTGCGGGGACATAAAGAGGGCATTGTGCACCACATGCTTCATGCATCGCACTGACCGTGGGCGACCGATGGGGCCAGTGCCAGGGGGCCGATGCCAACTCACCTGTGCAGCCTGGTGGAGGTTGGTGAGGTTCTTGCGGCACTGAGTGGCGGTCCTCCTGGTGACACTCCCCGCATTGACGACCGCTGCCACTGCCTCCCAGAAGGCACTGGCTGCCCTGTGGCTAACCCGCCGACCCGCTGGGAGGAACAGGGTGTCCCATCCGCACTCATCCACATCCAACAGTCCAACTGGATTGGATTCTCTGAACCATGGTGTGATTTGTGCTGCTGTCAGGGGGTTGCTCTGCGGTATCGGTTTAAGTGCTGCTGCCCCTCGTTAGTAAGGAGCTACCAGGCGCAGCCCAGGTGAATTGACATAGCACATAGGACATAGGAATTAGGAACTTCAGTAGGCAATTCAGCCCCTCGGGCCTGCTCCGCCATTCAATCAAATCATGGCTGATCTCTCGGGGCTGGTTTAGCACAGTGGGCTAAACAGCTGTCTTGTAATGCAGAACGAGGCCAGCAGCGCGGGTTCAATTCCCGTACCGGCCTCCCTGAACAGGTGCCTGAATGTGGCGACGAGGGGCTTTTCACAGTAACTTCATTGAAGCCTACTTGAGTATAAACCCAAACTGTTTAACCTCTCCTCAGACATCAACCCTTTTACCCAGAGACAGCTGGCAGGACTGTCGTATATGATGTGAAGCCCGTGAGGCATCATTACCAGTCTAATTGGCGTTAGATATCGGTAGCAGTGGCGTCGGTTCAGCCGTCGGGAAACAGCCAGTAATTCCCGCTCGCTACCACGCTTAAAAATGCTTCCGTTAGATCGCATCCAAAGAATATGTGCTGATAAACATTAGGGACATTGAATCTGAATCCAAATTCACACACATGAGGAAGAGGTCATTTGAATTTTGATAGTGTAAATTACAGTTCTTACAAAGTATAATGATTTGAGGTTTGGTTCCTGATAAAGTTCTCAACTGGAAATTGTTATTTTAAAAGGTTTTCAACAATTGACATTAATTCAAATGCTGCCAGCTGCTGGGCTGAAAGAAGAATTTAAAATGTGTTTGTTCCCAAAATGTAAAAATAAACCTGAAGCTTGAAGTTTGGTAGAAATCCAATTTGAAGCAGAGTTAAAGAAAGCAGCTCAACAACAAAACTATTAGAATCTGGGATCAGTTTAAAATGAAAATGCTCCAGCTACAAACGAGAGAGATAAGTAAGGCCTGATCTTTCCAAAAGTGAACAAAGTTCCCGAGCGAGTACGTTTAGCTACATGATTCCCGGCACTCGCCGTGCTGAGAAACACAAGGACTTTCAACATGATTGGCTTTGAACGGGAATGTCGAGGCCGAGGCCACACATAGTCCCGTTTGGTACACTGGGAATCTCCGCCCGCCGGACCTTCACGTTGTAGCGAGAAATCGGGAAACCATTTGTAAAAGGTGTACCGATCTCAGAGGCCACGAAAAGAATCTCCGAGCTCCCCCACCCAGCCCGAATGCAAGAGGGGCCCCTCCCAACCCACACTGGGCAACCCCAGCCCAATCGAGCATGTGCAAAAAATGACAGCTGGTAATGCCACATGGGAACCTTAGCAGTGCCAGGCTGGCAGCCAGGTGGCACTGCCAGGGTACTCAGGTGGCACCAGCAGTGGCAGGGCACCACCTTTCCCAAAGGGAATGCAGCTTATCATCTTGGAGATCTCCATGATGCCATTCCTTCTGGAATCCCCGGTTCTAGGGACCAGGACCAAGCGGCACTAACCCGAGGTACCCGAGGTAAAGGGATTGAATCCCAAAGCCTCAGGTACCTCACGAGTCTGCACATTATAGTTAGGCTTACTGCGTCACCCTAATATGCAGATTTGCTAAAAGGTGATCCTGCCCATGGTCGGGATTCACCTTGCAGCACCTTGTGTGATTTGTGTTGTGAGCCGGGTAGATCCCGGGAGCGGGGTCTCCTGGCTTTCCCCAGCACCGCTGCATCGCGGTGAGCTGCTTTCCGACACTGCATGGCCGGAAGATCATGGCCAAAGAAGCAAAACCATGTCAATGTCTGGAACCAAATAGAAACATATTCTGAGTGTAGGCCTGAGGCCTGCTGCTGCCACTAATATTTGCAACTTTGTATTTTACATTTTATTTCAGCTCTGCTTTGATTTTAATATTTGAAGTGATTTTGTATTTTCTCACTTGATAAACACTGATCTTAACCCAGCTGTGATTGTACTTTGATTAATTAATCAATAATAATCAGCAGTGCCCTGTTTTTCTCAATCTTGTTTTCTCTCTATACTGGCCACACAGCTTTGTTTAGACTAAAACTTTTGTTTTTCCACTTTCTCAAACTAGAATATTAAAATAAGTTGTTTTTGTTGTTTAGAAGTGCTGTTCTCCGGCATTCTGTGACCTTGGATTACAGAGCAAGTCGCTGAGTAATCTTATCTGCTGTGGTCACCTGAAGCATCAGAAGATGAAGTTTCATTGATGGACATAACACGTGATTGATGACAGATGGGAAAACACCATCAAGAGCTCCGTAAACAAGCTGAATATGACAAAGTCTGCTTCACCTTGAGCTCCCTGTCAGAGGAACTGAGAAGAGCTGAGATTTGTTTGGGGAAAGATTGTGTGGCAGGCTTCACGAGACTGGAATGGAGCCAGAAATCCAGTTTAAAGAGACATTACTTCAGAGACTCAGTGCTGGGGTGGAATAGTCATCCACGGACGTCAGAAACGGACTGACTGACCATAGTGCCCACCCACTGGGGTTACTCAGTGACTTGGTAATGAGTTTACTGAAGGGACAGTAACGTGGGCACCAATTTTGGGGGAGCTGTGGTTGAACAGGCCAAATTGGGGTTATTGTTTGTGTTTGAACAAACATCCATCTGTCTTCGTTTCCTCAGATATATACAAAGTACTTTTTCCTTTTGTAAGGTTCCTCCTGTTTATACCCTGTTTGCCACCTGTTTTCCCTTTATTATCTTTTAGTTTGCTGTTTAAATTTTTGTACATGGGTAATTAATGTGCCTATGCCTTTAAGATGGACTTCATATTTAATTCGAATGGCTGGTAAACTGAGTTTTGACCTATGACCCTAAGACAAGACAAGTTGCAAGAAGCTGTTTCCATTTCAGATCTGCAGATTCCAGGGAGATCAGTGCTGACACACCTTGATGGACTTGGCTGTTGGCCAATGGACTGTTTCACTGATTGGCCGGGGTTTTCCTTGGAAAGTTCCTTCCTCTGTGTTTTCTCTTTTACTTTCATTTTGGTCAGAAGCTGTCGGGTCACAACTCTGATTTTTCTCTCATCCAATGGATTATTTCTGAAGACCTTTCTCTCTGCACAGCCAGACTGAACTACAAGGAAACTAAAGTCAAGTCACCAGCTGCAGACAGGGTTCACATGTTTAAAACCCTTTTAAAATATCATGTAGGGAACGCTATTCTTATCTCAGTAAGGCTGTTGGTCATCCTGGTGGAGTTGGAAATAAATAAGAATTAAACAGACCTGAGGCTGTTCTTTTGAATGAAGGCCCAGATTAATAAAGGTTAAAGTGCCACTCTCGAGGGAATGCTATTGTCTGGGAGTACTGGTTGAGTGCAGCTGCCAGAAGACCATCTCTAAAACTACTCGGTGGCTTTGATCTCTGAGAGGACAGCCTGCTGCACTGACTACAAAATTGGAAGCAAGCGCACTCATCTTTCAGTTCATATTAAACGTCCTTATAATTTTCACCCTTTCCCCTCCCCTCTGTCTCATGTGTGTGTTTGAGTAGAGGGTGGAATGGTAAAAGGGGGGAGTAGTAGATTAGCTGGCCGTTATTTCATTCTAATTACCGCATATTTCAACTTTGTTTCTGTTATAAATAAAGTTATTGTGTTCAACTTACAAACCTGGTGGCTCTAACTTATTGAGCAGCCAAAGAGCCAAAGATTCTGTGAATTTTATACAAATTGTTGGTTCATTCACTTGTGTTGGAACTCAAGGGTCTGTGGGGCTGGAATTGACCGCGCACTAGCCCAGGGCGTTGTAACACTTTCAATAAAGATATCTTTCTTCCTTTTCATATACACTGGGCTGGATTCCCCATTCCTGAGGCTAAGTGCCGATGCCAATGGGGGATCTGTGGTGTTTCACCCTCACCGTTTCCGGTACCGGTGAGGGACTAGAACTGGAGCCGCGTGAAACACCTGCGGACCGTACGGAAAACATCCGGAGAATCGCCGGGTCAAGGGCCACGCATGCGCAGGGCTGACAAGCTTCAGCCGTGCAAGCCTACACCCTCGGTTCAGTTGTGCTGGTGAACATGTCGCCAGCCGTGCTGGACCACGTACCCGCCCACCCCGAATCCACGCCCAGCCCCCCCACACCACTCCTCCAAGCTCTAGCAGAAGCCTCCCGGCCAACGGCACAGATCCCAACTGAGTGTGGTGGCGCTGGACATGTCCGCACGCTGGCACGTCCGGCTCACGACCATATGAAACACGCGTGGCCCATGCCGTCGGGACCTTGGCCCATCGGAGGCGGGGCCTCGGCGATGGGCCGACTGATGGCAGGCCAGCATGCAGTGCGTGTCATGATGAAGCCGATTTGGAGGTGGTGGGGCATCGTGAACCAGCATCAAACCAGCGCCTTCCCCGATTCCGGTGTTGGGAGCCATTCACCGCCAGATCACCGTTCCCGATTTCACCATCGGGCTACGGAGAATTCCGCCCATTATCTTTCTTATACATACTTTTTATATATTACCTGTTAAATTTATCATATTATCATCTTTATTCAATATACAATAAAATTGTTGCTTTGACACAATACTTGTGAGAGTCGCTCATTCCTGTCACGTCCAGAGAGCAGCTTCGAACCTCAGTGAGACTCTGAAAGGGATTCTCACCTCTCCTCACAGGGAAACCCTTTATTGTCCGGTGAGTCCCTCCAGACAAACTGAATGAGATAAGCTGGGAACTATTCCAGGTGTAAAAGGGTCTGAGGAAATGATTCAGGGCCAGAGAAGGAGTTTGCGAAAAAGGACACAAACTTTTTCAGAGAACTGAATTTGATAATCTGGCCCTCAGCTGTGACATTGGAACCGGACAGCGGGAGATAAACAAAGATCCGGAGAGAGAGAGACTCCCCGTCCCCACTTTAACATGAAATGGTTAATGTGGTCTAAAGAGTTGGAAAGCAGTTTTTTTAAATGCTCAGGGTAATAGGGACACTGATGTGAAGAGAATCTCAAGATGATCATAGGCAGAGGGACTAAGATAAACTGTAAAATGATAAGGATTCCGTGTTTTGGACAATTGAAGGATGAGGAAAAATAATATTTCCCAACAATTTACCACAAGATGGATTCAGGTGAAGAGAGAGCTAAACACAGGGTGTGCGGATGTATTACTGACCATATTCATCAGCTACGCAAAATAGGAGCACAGGATTAATACTACGATAACGGGCAGAGCTGGGAGTGTCACTGAAGTCAAGATACTGGGTCATTGAAGACAGGATAAGGAGGTATATTGTAGAGTTGTGTAGACAGCGTCAGGTGCGAGCTCAGACAGAATCAGGAGATAGTGGACTGGGAAAGAAGTGAGGGGGAGTGACTCCAGAGTGAAGGATAAGGTGATGGTTAAGGGGGCACCGGAATGATCAGTATCTACCCGCCACTCCCTTAAATCCCCCGCCCGGTGACAAGGAGTTTACTGAATGAAACGAGTGTATGATCGGTGTCCAACTCAGGAATGGACATTATGGTGGTAAGGACTAATCAGCCCCCCCTTCTTTGGGTGGCAGAATTTGAGGGACAGTATTGCCCAGAGCAATGTATAAATGTTGTTAATCGGCTTGGCTGTAGACATTCGAGATGTTTTAATTTGTCAATCTGTGGCTATCAGAAACACACTCAGTGCCCAGCTGCCATGTCACTGCCCCAGGATGGGGTAATTAGAAGTGGAGAAAGCCAAAGTGACATTATGGGATGTTACAATGGGGAGCCTGGAGGTGACCGACTATGTGACCTGCCTCATCCTGATCTTATTGGCTGTTTGGACAACAGAAAAGTTACAACAGCTGTGCCTCCTGGGTAACAAAAGTGACGGCAGGAAGATTGTGATTCACAGCGCAGGAAATTACAGGGATACAACTCCAGGGGAAAAGTATACCAGAGGGGTTAAACCTCATTAATATGACAGACCCACAGTCGAAGGGGAGGGCATGGCACATGTTGGATCAGGAACTGATAGAGAAAGTTCGGTCAGATATTGAAGATTTAAGATTTGGCGTAGTGTTTCAACATACTTATCAGACTGTGGCGAAATTAAACATTATCAATGTACAGGAAAACTGACAGGAATTAGTACTTAGCGAAGTACTGTGTACTCGAATAGTTGGATCGGATGGGAATAGAGGGATACGGCACTCGGAAGTGTTGAGGGGTTTGGCCAAGGGTTGTATAATGACCGGTACAGGCCTGGAAGGCCGAAGGGCCTGTTCCTGTGCTGTATTGTTCTTTGAGGATGGAGCCATGCCCGAAAGTGGCAGTCTTCAGGGTATCAGAATAGTCAGAACTCTTTATGGGGAGGAGGGCCCATGCCCGAGCCTTTGTTTCCCTAATCTTCCGCTGAATCCTGCTCGGCTAACAATCGGCAACACCACCCAAAGCTGCGGACTGGCTGGCCAACCTATCTGAATTTCTGCAAATGGAGAAAATCAAATTCACAAGACGTGGAAGCCATTCCTAAACCTGTTCCAAGACCTGTTTGTAGCCAGCAACCAATAAGCCGGGGGAGAGGGGATCCACAGAAGAACCACAGGTACAAACGGAAAAGGCGGGGGGGGGGGGGGGGTGAGAGAAGGAGGGAGGGAACAAAGAGGCACAGAACCCAACCATAGCCCTCACGAGCAGCCTAACACAAAGCAGCATTCGTAGCACTAAACTACCCCAATAGGTCCAGGTTTGATAAACCAATGAACAAATAAGACACACCAGATAGAAAGAAGGGGAGGGGAATCTGGAAGAAAGTGGAAGTTGGGATTAGGAGGCCAAGTCAAAGCTGACACTTGTACAAAATGTGAAGTTTAACCGATGCAAGTCTGTGTTTGTTCACTTTTATCTTTATCTTGTATAAAAAGAAAAACTCTTGAGTGAAGAATTCCAAATATTCACAAACCTTTCAAGTGAATCTCCCCATCTTAGTCCCAAATGGTCAACCTCATTATTCTGAAACTGTGAGCCCGGTGTTCGAGATTTCCCAGAGAGCGGGAATATTCTCCCAGATCCATCTTCTCAGACCTGAATCTCACATCCCAGTCTACTCAATCCCTTCTCATCGGACAATCTCCTCAGTGATCCCGGTCTGGACTCAACAAGCTCCCATTGAATTGTAATAGTACTTCTTCACTCTTACAATGTACGGGGGCTGACATTGTCTGTCTATCTGTCTCTCTCTCTCTCTCTCTCTCTCCGTCTTCCTCTCTTTCATTCTTTCTCTCTCACACCCTCTCTACCTTCCTCTCCCTCTCTCTCTACTGCTCTCTCACTCTGCCTCCCTATCTCACTGACTCTGCCTCCCACCCTCCCGCTACCACCTTTTCATTCTCTCTACCTCTGTCTCTCTCTCTACCTCCCTCTCTCCCTCTCTCAACCTCCCTCCCAATCCTTCTACCTACCTATCATATTTTCTCTACCTCCCTCTCTTGCTCTCTCTTCCACCCCCCCTGCCACTACCTCCATCTCTCTCTCTACTGCCCACTCTCTCTACCACCCTTTCCCTCTCTCGACCACCCTCTCACTCTCTCTACCTCCCTCACTCTACCTATAATAAGAATAATCACTTATTGTCAAAAGTAGTCTTCAATGAAGTTACCGTGAAAAACCTCGAGTCGCCGCATTCCGGCACCTGTTCGGGGAGGCCGGTACGGGAATTGAACTTGTTGTTCTGCATTACAAGCCAGCTGTTTCGCCCGCTGTGCTAAACCAGCCCCTCCCGCTCTCTCCCTCCCTTTCCCAGTAAGCTTTGCACATGTGAAGTTGAGACAGCCTGAGTGAGTGAGGGAGCCTGAGTGAGAATCGGAACGTGGTCATTTGGAGCAGGGCGGTAATTCAATGCAGAATGGGAGGGAGGTGCTTTTTCCCTTTTCTTCTTGTTTTCTTTCTTCTGGATTTTTAGGAACGGACCGGAGACGAGTGGTTGGACCACGGCATCTTGGGAAGGTAAGCGGAGTTTTAGACTGGGGAGAAACTGAAGAGTGATGTCATAGGTGGGCTATGATTTGATTGGCCAAGAGGGGACCTGCTAATTTTGAATTGATCTGATAAGTAGTGGTGACTGGTAAGTAGTTTTTCTTTTCTTTTCATTGATCTATTTTTTTGTTGTTGTTTGGCATTGTAGTTGTACATGTTAACCTACACTGGCAGGAGATCCCAGACTAGTGTCATGCTCCTCTTATGCAATGTGGGAGTTCAGGGTCACGTCCACTGACCCTGGCTCCATCACGTGCAAGACGTGTGTCCAGCTGCAGCTCCTGTTAGGCCGCATGACGGGTCTGGAGCTGCGGATGGACTCACTTTGGAGCATCCACGATGCTGAGGAAGTCGTGGATAGCACGTTTAGCGAGTTGGTCACACCGCAGATAAAGAGTACTGAAGGAGATAGCAAATGGGTGACCTTCAGACAGAGGAAGAGTAGGAAGGCAGTGCAGAGATCCCCTACGGTCATCTCCCTCCAAAACAAGTCTACCGTTTTGGATCCTCACCAGGGGAAGGCAGCAGTCGCCAGGTTCATGGTACTGTGGCTGGCTCTGCTGCACAGGAGGGCAGGAAAAAGAGTGGGAGTGCTATAGTGATAGGGGACTCAATCGTAAGGGGAGTAGACAGTCGTTTCTGTGGACACAAACGAGACTCCAGGAAGGTGTGTTGTCTCCCGTGTGCAAGGGTCCTGGATGTCTCAGAGCGGATGCAGGACATTCTAAAGGAGGAGGGTGAACAGCCAGCTGTCGTGCTGCAGAAAGGTAAAAAACCGGAGGAGGTCCTACATGCTGAATTAGGGAGGTAGGAGCTAAATTAAAAAGTAAGACCTCAAAGCTGGTAATCTCGGGATTGCTACCAGTGCCATGTGCTAGTCAGAGTAGGAAAGACAGGATAGACATGATGAATGCGTGGCAAAGGAGGGCAGGACTGGCAGCTCAATGATCCGGGGTACAGATGCTATAGGAAAGATAGAATAGGAGAGGAGGGAAGTTGCGTTTTTGATTAGGGACAGTATCACAGCAGTGCAGAGAGAGGATATATCCAAGGGTTCGCCCACTGAGTCTATATGGGTAGAACTGAAAAATAAGAAAGATGAGATCACTTTGATAGGACTGTACTATAGGCCCCCAAATAGTCTGCGGGATATTGAGGAGCAAATATGTAAGGAGATTATAGATAGCTGCCAGAAAAATAGAGTGGCAATAGTTGGGGACTTTAACTTGCCCAACATTAACTGGAACAGCCATAGCACTAGGGGTTTGGAGAGAAATTTGTTGAGTGTATTCAGGAAGAATTCCTCATTCAGTATGTGGATGGCCCGTCTAGAGAGGGGGCAAAACTTGACCTCCTCTTGGGGAATAAGGAAGGGCAGGTGACGGAAGTGTTAGTGAGGGATCACTTTGGGACCAGTGACCATAATTCCATTAGTTTTAAGATAGCGATGGAGAATGATAGTTCTGGCTCCAAAGTTAAAATTCTAAATTGGGGCAAAGCCAATTTCGAGGGTATTAGGCGGGAGCTTTCAAAAGTTGATTGGAGTGCCTATTTACAGGCAAGGGGGCAGCTGGTAAGTGGGAGTCTTTCAGAAAGGTGTTAACTAGGGTTCAGGGTGAACACATTCCTCTTAGAGTGAAAATGAAAAAATGAAATGAAAATGAAAATCGCTTATTGTCACGAGTAGGTTTCAATGAAGTTACTGTGAAAAGGCCCTAGTCGCCACATTCCGGCGCCTGTCCGGGGAGCCTCTGGTGAGCTAAATCAGCCTCTTAAGGCAAAGGAAAATCCAAAGAGCTTTTACAGATACATAAAGGGTAAAAGGGTGACTAGGGAGAGGGTAGGGCCTCTTAAGGATGAACAAGATCATCTATGTGCAGATCCACAAGGGATGGGAGAGGTCCCTAATGAATATTTCTCATCAGTATTTACTGTTGAGAACGGCACGAATGTTAGGGAAATTAAGGAAATAAAAAGTGATGTCTTGAGGAATGTACATATTACAGAGAAGGAGATGCTGGAGATATTAAAGCGCATCAAAATAGATAAATCCCTGGGACTTGAAATATATCCTCGGACGCTGCGGGAGGCTAGGGAGGAAATTGTCGGCCCCCTAGCTGAGATATTGGGCAGCACGGTAGCATTGTGGATAGCACAATTGCTTCACAGCTCCAGGGTCCCAGATTCGATTCCGGCTTGGGTCACTGTCTGTGCGGAGTCTGCACATCCTCCCCGTGTGTGCGTGGGTTTACTCCGGGTGCTCCGGTTTCCTAAATAGGACTTAGTCAGCAAGGCTTTGTCAAAGGGAGGTCGTGGTCTGACAAATCTGTTAGATTTCTTTGAGGAGGTAACAAGGAAGTTAGACAAGGGAGAACCAGTGAATGTGATTTATTTGGATTTACAGAAGGCCTTTGACAAGGTGCCGCATAGGGGACTGTTAAATAAGTTAAGAGCTCATGGTGTTCAGGGTAAGATCCTGGCATGGATAGAGGATTGGCTGACTGGCAGAAGGCAGAGTGGGGATAAAGGGGTCTTTTTCAGGATGGCAGCCAGTGACTAGTGGTGAGTCTCAGGGTTCTGTGCTGGGACCACAAGGTAGCCTTGTGGATAGCACAATCGCTTCACAGCTCCAGGGTCCCAGGTTCGATTCCGGCTTGGGTCAGTGTCTGTGCGGAGTCTGCACATCCTCCCCGTGTGTGCGTGGGTTTACTCCGGGTGCTCCGGTTTCCTCCCACAGTCCAAAGATGTGCGGGTTAGGTGGATTGGCCAAGATAAATTGCCCTTAGTGTTCAAAATTGCCCTTAGTGTTGGTTGGGGTTACTGGGTAATGGGGATAGGGTGGAGGTGTTGACCTTGGATAGGGGGTAGGGTGCTCTTTCTAAGAGCCGGTGCAGACTCGATGGGCCGAATGGCCTCCTTCTGCACTGTAAATTCTATGTAATTCATGATCTGGAAGAAGGTGCTGAAGGCAATGTTGCAAAGTTTGCAGATGATACAAAGGCCTGCAGAGGGACAGGTAGTATTGAGGAACAAAGGGGGCTGCAGAAGGACTTGGACAGGCTAGGAGGGTGGGCAATGAAGCGGCAAGTGAAATACAATGTGGAAAAGTGTGAGGTTATGCACTTTGGAAGGAGGAATTTAGGCATAGACTATTTTCTAAATGAGAAAACGCTTCAGAATTCAGAAGCACAAAGGGACTTGGGAGCCTTTGTTCACGATTCTCTTGAGGTTGACGTGCAGGTTCAGTCGGCAGTTAGGAAGGCAAATGCAATGTTAGCATTCATGTCAAGAGGGCTAGAATACAAGACCAGGAATGTACTTCTGAGGCTGTATAAGGCTCTGGTCAGACCCCATTTGGAGTATTGTGAGCAGTTTTGGGGCCCCTTATCTAAGGAAGGATATGCTGGCCTTGGAAAGGGTCCAGAGGAGGTTCACAAGAATGATTCCTGGAATGAAGAGCTTGTCGTACGAGGAACGTCTGAGGACTCTGGATCTGTACTCATTGGAGTTTAGAAGGATGAGAGGGGATCTTATTGAAACTTACAGGATACTGCGAGGCCTAGATAGAATGGACATGGAGAGGATGTTTCCACTTGTCGGAAAAACTAGAACCAGAGGACACCATCTCAGATTCAAGGGGCGATCCTTTAAAACAGAGATGAGGAGGAATTTCTTCAGCCAGAGGGTGGTGAATCTGTAGAACTCTTTGCCGCAGAATGCTGTGGAGGCCAAATCACTGAGTGTCTTTAAGACAGAGATAGATAGGTTCTTGATTAATAAGGGGATCAGGGTTTATGGGGAGAAGGCAGGAGAATTGGGATGAGAAAATATCAGCCATGATTGAATAGCAGGGCAGACTCGATGGGCCGAGTGGCCTAATTCTGCTTCTATGTCTTATGGTCTTATGGAATGTGGCGACTAGAGGCTTTTCACAGTAACTTGATTGCAGTGTTAATGTAAGTCTCCTTGTGACAATAAAGATTATTATTATTGTAACTCTATCTTTCTACCTCCGTTCCACCTTTACTTCCCTCACTCGCTCTACTTCCTGCCCTCAACCGCTCTCTCTCTATTTCAACCTCTCTACCTCCCTCGTCCTCTCTCTACCTCCCTCCCTCTCTTTAGAACATAGAACATAGAACAGTACAGCACAGAACAGGCCCTTCGGCCCTCAATGTTGTGCCGAGCCATGATCACCCTACTCAAACCCACGTATCCACCCTATACCCGTAACCCAACAACCCCCCCCTTAACCTTACTTTTTATTAGGACACTACGGGCAATTTAGCATGGCCAATCCACCTAACCCGCACATCTTTGGACTGTGGGAGGAAACCGGAGCACCCGGAGGAAACCCACGCACACAGGGGGAGGACGTGCAGACTCCACACAGACAGTGACCCAGCCGGGAATCGAACCTGGGACCCTGGAGCTGTGAAGCATTTATGCTAACCACCATGCTACCCTGCTGCCCATGCTCTATCATGCTCCATCTCCCTCTCTCCCTCTCTCTACCTCTCTCTCGCTACCTCCCTCTCTAGACCCCCCTCTCTCTCTCTTTCTACCTCCTCTCACTCTCTTTACATCCCTCTTCCTCTCTCTGCCTCTCACTGCCTCTACCACCCTCCCCCTTTCTACAACCATCTCTCTCTCTTTACCTTCTTTCTCTTTACCTCCCAATCACCTCTCTCTAGCTCTCTCTCTCGACATCTACCTCCCTCCCTCTCTACCTCCCTGCCCTGCTCTATCCTCTCTCTAACCCCCTCTCTCCCACTCTCTACCTCCCTCTCTCTCTCGACCTCCCTCTCTCTTTCTCGACCACCTGTCCCTCTCTCTCTAACTCTCTCCCTACCTCCCTCTTCCTCGCTCTACTTCCCTCTCTATCTCAACCCAAATATCTCCCTCCCCCACTCTCTACCTCCCTCTCTTTCTCGACCTCCCTCTCTCTCTCGACCATCTGTCCCTCTCTCTCTAACTCTCTCCCTACATCTCTCCCTCGCTCTACTTCCCACCCTCGATCTTTCCCTCTCTATCTCAACCCAAATATCTCCCTCCCCCACTCTCTACCTCCCTCTCTCTCCACCTACTCTCTCTCTCTCTCTCTCTCTCCCTCTCTAGGGCCCTCTCACTCTCTTTACTTCCCTATCCCTCTCTAACTCCCTCTCCCCCTCTTTACCTCCCTCTCCCTCTCTTTCATCCATCTCCGTCTCTACCTTCCTCTCACTCTCTCTACCTCCCCCCTCTCTCTTTCTACCACCATCCCTCTCTCTCTTTCTACCACCTTTCCCACTCTCTACCTCCTTCGCACTCATTCTACCTCCTCCTCTCCCTACCTCCCTCTTCCTCTTGCTACTTCCCTCTCAGTCCCTCTACCACTCTCTCCCTCTTTCTATCACCCTCTTCTCTCTCCATCTCCCTCTCATTCCCTCTAACTCCCTCCATCTCTCAACCTCCCGCTCTCTACGTCCCTCTCCCTCTCTCCTCTCTCAATCTCTCTACCCCAACACACTCTGTCTCCCTCTTCTACACACTACCTTCCTCTCTCTACATCCCTCCCTGGCTCTACTTCCCACTCTCAATCTCGCTCTCTCTATCTCAACCCCTATCTCTTCCTTCTCCCTCTCTGCCGCTCTCTCTCTACCTTTCTCTCTCTATCTCCCTCTCTCTCTATCTTTCCCTCTCTCTCAACCTGCCTCCTTTTCTCTCCCTCTCCCTCTTCTTCCTGTCCTTAACATCGCTCTCACTTTCAACCTCAAATCTATATCTGTCTCCCCCTCTCTCTCTCCCTAATCCTTGTCTTTATACCTCCCTTTCTCTCTCCCTCACTCTCTCTGTCTACCTCCCTCTCTCTCCCTCACTCTCTCTGTCTACCTCCCTCTCTCTCCCTCACTCTCTCTGTCTACCTCCCTCTCTCTCCCTCACTCTCTCTGTCTACCTCCCTTTCTCTCTCCCTCACTCTCTCTGTCTACCTCCCTCTCTCTACCTCCCGCTCTCTGCCTCCCTCTCTCTCTCTCGTTCTCCCTCTAAATCCCTCTCTCTTTGTTCCTCCCCCTCTCTCTACCTTTCCCTCTTTCTCAACCTGCCTCCTTCTCTCTATTTCTCTTGCTCTTCTTCCT
Source organism: Scyliorhinus canicula (assembly GCF_902713615.1). Lineage (NCBI taxonomy): Eukaryota > Metazoa > Chordata > Chondrichthyes > Carcharhiniformes > Scyliorhinidae > Scyliorhinus > Scyliorhinus canicula. The sequence goes on along the minus strand of NC_052149.1, from coordinate 126,171,875 downwards.
GCCCTTGACATCTCTCTCTCTTTCTACCTCAATCCTATATTTCCATCTCCCTCTCTCTCCCGAACTCTCTCAATATCTCTCCCATTCTCGCTCTCCTCTGTCTCTCTGTATCTCTCTCCCTTTTGCTCTCCACATTCTCTCACTCTCTGTCCTCTCTCTCCCCCTCTCTCTCTCTCTCTCTCTCTCTCTCCCTCCTCTCTCTCCTCCCTCTCTCTCTCTCTCTCCTGTCCCCTCTCTCTCTCTCTCCTCTCTCTCCTGTCTCTCTCTCTCTCTCCCTCTCCCTCTCTCTCCTCCTCCTCTCTCTCTCTCTCCCTCCCTCTCTCTCTCTCCTGTCTCCTCTCTCTCCTCTCTCCTCCCTCCGCTTCCTCTCTCTCCCCTCTCTTCTCCCCTGTCCTCTCTCCTCTCTCTCTCCTGTCTCCCTCCTCTCTCTCTCTCCCTGCCCTCTCTCTCTCTGTCTCCTGTCTCCTCTCTCTCTCCCTCTCTCTCTCCTGTCTCCCTCTCTCTCTTTCTCCTCTCCTCTCTCTCTCTGTCTCCCTCTCTCTCTCTCCCTCTCTCTCTCCTGTCTCCCTCTCTCTCTCTCCCTCTCTCTCCTCTCCTGTCTCTCTCTCTCCTCCTGTCTCCCTCTCTCTCTCTCTCTCTCTCCCTCTCTCTCTCTCTCTCTCCTCTCTCTCCTCTCTCTCTCCTCTCCTCTCTCCTCTCCTCTCCTCCTCTCTCTCTCTCTCTCCTGTCTCTCTCTCTCTCTCTCTCTCCTCTCTCCTCCTGTCTCTCTCTCTCTCCCTCTCTCCCTCTCTCTCTCTCTCGCTCCCTCCCTCTCTCTCTCTCCTGTCTCCCTCTCTCTCCTCTCCCTCTCTCTCCTGTCTCCCTCTCTCTCTCCTGTCTCTCTCTCCTGTCTCTCTCCCTCCCTCCCCCTCTCTCTCCTGACTTTGACTCTGAAGCTGTTCTCTGGGTGTGAGGTGGTGTTTGTCAGTATATTTCCCATGCTGTATGGTTTCTCAGCATGGTGGGAGGGGATTAGTGCTCCGTTCTTTGAGGTTAGGCAGTGATGTGTGTCCCAGTGTCTCAGACAGTGAGGCTGTTGGTTTCTGTGACTGACGCTATGATATCCATTCTCATTTCACTCACTGTGACAGGAGGTTAACGGCTTGATCAGTGGGGAGGGAGGAACAGACAGAACAAGGAGCTGCAATCATCAGTTACTGCCCAAACCCTTCACACAGCCCGCACAGTCCGGAAACTTCTTCACTAAATATTCTTTCAGCTCCTTAATGAGAGCCCTGGAGCTGGAAAGGGAAACAGAGAAAGACATCTTTTCAAGAAGCTCATGTACACAATGTCCATTGTCCATTACCCACTAATGACACTCCGTCTACATTCAACTCATTGTTTAAACTCCAGCCCACCTCCTGTTCCGACCATGGGCGGGATTCTCTGATCCTGGGGCTAAATGTTGACACCGTTGTAAACGCTGGAGCGTTTTATGACAGCATCAGGTGGCCCCTGTTGCTCTCTTTATTTGGTTCTAAATATGGCGGTCAATATGGTCGCCTTCCTTAATCCTAATTACGTTTGCTTTAGAGTCGCCAGGTATCTTTGATACCGCCACAAGGTTTAAACCTGAATACTGATCTAAGAACCGGTACACCAGTTATTTAGTTCAAAGTTAATACTATTTATTTACAGACACCGCAATATCTACTCGTGCACAAAATACTACAAACTAAACTATCATTAATGCTAAATCCAGTACTGAGCTTCGGGCGCCCACTCAGTCAGAGGAACAATGGCCGTTGATCGGATCTGAGGCTGCTGGGTTCGAAGTGATGAAGGGGAACAGCTAAGGTCATCTGTCTGATGGTGACCGTTGACCTGGGACTTACTCGCTTCTGGTGCAGCTGGTGGACGGGTCTCTCCGCTTCGAGAGCCGAGTCCAAGAGAGAGATTCTTTCTCGGGGCCTTCTTCTACCCAGAGGGGCTTTGCGCACTTTTGGGCGGGCCTTGAACTTGGCCCCAATCAATTGGGCCGTATCTTGATCACTCGTATTGATCTTGACCAATAAAGGGGTGGATGCCCTGATGGCTGGGCGTGTCCTAGGTGGCCGTTGGCCTGGCTTTGTTTACGCTTTCGGTTTGGGGAACTGGCGCCGTGAGGTCTGGAGCCAGATCGGTTATTTGAGTATCTCCCTTTGTTCCCGGAGATGGGCCATCAATATGTTAATGGACCTACAGTTTCAGTCTCGTCTGGGAGCTGTGGTTCCAATACACCTGCAGGCTCTATGCCTGCCTGCTATCTTAGCATTGTCCATATTTCCCTGCAATCTTTGCAAACATCCATTTTGTATTCTGGAAGTGGCCATCCCAGATGGCTACACCCCAAGGATCTGCGATCCTGCGCCTCTCAGGTGGCCAGCACAGCACTGGAGAGCCTTATGCTGTTCCAGCTGTCGATATGGGTGTCAGAACGGGGTCCGCGCATGTGCGCTACGGCCGGCGTGAGTTCGCGCATGGGTTGCCTTCTCTGCGCCGGCCCCAACGCAAAATGGCGGAGAGCTACAGGGGCCCGCGCGGAGGAACATAGGCCCCCACTGGGATAAGCCCACCTGCCGATTGGAAGGCCCCGATTGCGGGCCAGGCCACTGTGGAATCCCGCCCCCCGGGGTCGGATCCCCCTCCTCCCCACCAGGCCGCCCCCCGCAACATAAATGCCGAGGTCCCGCCGGGTAGGACCATACGAGAACGGCGTAGGCGGGACTCGGCCTAACCCGGAGGGCACACGGCCCATCGTGCAGGGAGAATCACCCGGGGGGTTCACCAGAGAATCAGCGGACCCGCGTCGAAGCAGCGTCGTATGAAACGCGTCCCTTTCAGCGATTCTCCGACCCGGCCGGGGTTGGAGAATCTCGCCTCATATGTTTCAGCTGAGGAGCCAGATAAGTCTACAGTACAGGAGGAGGCCATTCAGCCCTTCGGGTCTGTGCTAGCTGTATACTAGAGTCATTTGCAACAAACATCTCAGTTTATGTCTGTTAAATAATTAATCTTCATTTGTGCCATAAGTAGGCTTACATTAACACTACAATGAAGTTACTGTGAAAAGCCCGCAGTCGACACATTCCGGTGTCTGTTCGGGTACACTGACGGAGAATTCAAAATGTCAAATTCATCTAACAGCACGTCTTTAAAGACTTGTGGGAAGAAACCAGAGCACCCGGAAGAAGCCCACGCAGACACAGGGAGAGCGTGCAGACTCCACACAGACAGTAACCCAAGTCGGGAATCGAACTCTGGTCCCTGGCTCTGTGAAGCAGCAAAGCTAACCACTGTGCTACCGCGCTGCCCATTGACTGGAAACTGTTATTCAACACAAAATGAGTGAGAAATATGAACTGATCCGAGTCAGCAAGGATTTAAAAAGGGTCAGACATGGTTCACTAACCTGGTTACATTTGTTAACGAGGTCACCAACTGATAGATAAGGGAATGTCAATGGATGTTGTAGTGATCTCTGTTTATGTATATACATAAAGGGATAATGTGTAGTCAGTATATTCGGAAGATCACTAGAGGACAACACTAACAGGGGGTATAAATGTAAGCTCAACTTGTTTTCCGGCTCTCTTTGGGTGTGGTGTGGCTAGAGATCAGAAGTGTATAGTGAGATCAGAGTGCAAAGTATAAAATTCACAGTTAATCTAATTCTATCTTGTGTAATTTAACAACTAGTAAAAGTATTTAAGAATCAAACCCACAAGTTAATTGATTAGTAACTCAATAAATGAGTTGTTATCACCGGGCAGCACGGTGACGCAGTGATTAGCGTTGCTGCCTCACGGCGCCGAGGTCCCAGGTTCGATCCCGGCTCTGGGTCACTGTCCGTGCGGAGTTTGCACATCCCCCCCCGTGTTTACGTATGTCTCACCCCCACAACCCAAAGATGTGCAGGGTAGGTGGATTGAACACGCTAAATTGTCCCTTAATTGGGAAAAATGAATTGGAATTTATAAAAGACAAAAAAAATTATTTGTTATCACTGGACGACTTCTAGCATTCATCATCATCAAAGTTAAGTACATCTCGGCATAAACAAATGAGTTACATACATTATTCCAACTAATATAACAGATGTTATTTATATGGGTTTCCAGAAGACAGTCAAGAAGGTGTCACATGAGAGACTGGTGATAAAATGGAAGCATATGGAATTTGAGGAAAGCTTTTGCAATGGATGAGGAATTAGTTAGGAGGTAGGAGACAGGGAGTCGGGATAATGTGTGTGACTCCAATCAGCAAGATGTGAATAGTGATGTCCCCAGGGATCTGAGCTGGAGCCTCAGCTTTTCACTGTATTTCTCAATGACTTGGATAAAGGAATAGAGAGACATATATCCAAGTTACTGACCACACTAAGTTAGGCAGCTTGGAGGAGGTTACAGAGATAGGGAGGGTAGAGGACAGGGTGAGGTTTGAGAACAAGGATGGGAATTTAAAATCGAGGCATTGCTGGACCGGGAGTCAGTGTAGGTCAGTGAGCAGAGGGGGTGATGGGTGAACGGGATTTGGTGTGAGTTCAGATCCAGGCAGCAGAGTTTTGGATCAGCTGATGTTTACGGAGGGTGGTAGGTGTAAGGCCGGCCAGGACAGCATTGGAATAGTCACGTTTAGAGGGAACAAAGACATGGAGGAGATTCTCAGCAGCAGATGATGTGAGGCAGGACGGACTTGGGCGATGTTACCGAGGGGGAAATAGGCCGTCTTAGTGATGGAGCGGATGATGTGGTGGGAAGCTCATCTCAGGGTCAAATAGGACACCACGGCTGTGAACTGTGTGGTTCAGAGTCAGACAGGCCCAGAGAGAGGATGGAATCAGTGTCTGGGGAACAGAGATTGTGATGGGGACTGAAGACAATGGCAGATGGAGTTCAATGTGGGGCTGTGAAATCATCCACTTTGGACCAAAGAAAGAGAAATCAGAGTCATTTCTAAATGGTGGGAAGCTGGGAATTGTGGAGGAACAGAGAGATGAGGCCAATGTTGTAAAGAGTCTGGTTGAGCAGCAGACAGAGCTCAGGGAGAGTGATGGAGTTTGTATCGGGAGCTGAAGACGATGGCTTTGATCTTCCCAATGTGTTTCCCAGTGAGCCTGGCTCCTCAGTCCTGACTGCTCTTAGCTGCTGTTCTTTTCACTGATTGGACAGTTATTGTTAGAGATTCAGACCACAGCAGAAACCCCCAGTGTAAAAAATAACAGCAAAGACTGTCAGATAGGAAGATTGAAACGTAACCAACAGAGGAAGTGAAAGAAGGGGCTCAGAGCAGCTGGATGTTTGTTACTGACACGGGAGAAAACTGTGAACCGTGTCCACTACCTCGAATCTTCCAGCACAGAAGGAGGCCATTCTGCCCATCGTGCTGTGACTTACCCAATTAGTCCCACTCCCCCTCTCTATCCCCATAACCCAGCTAATCTTTCCCTTTCAGGGATATCTCCAATTGCCTCTTGTAGGCCTGGGTCCACAGCACGAGACTGTCCCTAACCTGGCTCCAAATTGGCATCTCATTCATTTATTGGAAGATAAAATGCCTGGGCTGGGAAATGGAGCTCAGGGCTCCGAACATTCCCTCTCCCCTCCTGAGGGACACTCCATGCTGGGATACAGTTCCATGGAGCCCCACAGCACAATGTGGGGGAGGCCGTGGTGTAGTGGTAATGTCACTGGACTAGTAATCCAGAGGCCCAGGCTAATGCTCTGGTCACAGGTTCAAATCCCACCATGGCAGCTGGTGGAATTTAAATTCAATTAATTCAATGAATAAATCTGGAATTAAAAGCTTGTCTCAGTAATGGTGACCATGAAACATTGTCGATTGTCGCACATACCCGTCTGGTTCACTAATGTCCTTTAGGGAAGGGAATCTGCCGTCCTTACCTGGTCTGGCCTACATGTGACTCCAGACCCACAGCAATGTGGTTGACTCTGAAATAGCCACTCAGTTGTATCAAATCGCTGAAAATTCTAAAAGGAATGAAACCGAACAGACCACCCGGCATCGACATAGACCCCGGAAACAACAACGGCAAACCCAGCCCTGTCGACCCTGCAAAGTCCTCCTTCCTGATATCTGGGGGCTTGTGTTAGAATTGGGAGAGCTGTCCCACAGACTAGTCAGCAACAGCCTGACATAGTCACACCCACAGAATCATACCTTACAGATAATGTCCCAGACACCACCATCACCATCCCTGGGTATGTCCTGTCTCACCGGCAGGACAGACCCAGCAGAGGTGGTGACACAGTGGTATACTGTCGGGAATTGCCCTGAGAGTCCTCAACATTGAATCCAGACTCCATGTAGCTTCATGGTACCAGTCAAACATGGACAAGGAAACCTCCTGCTGGTTACCATCGACTGCAGTTTATGAATCAGAACTCCACCATGTTGAACACTAATTGGAAGTAGCGCTGAGGAAATGGGGCAATTGTTTTCTGGGTGGGGACGTTCAATGTCCAAGAGTGGCTCAGTAGTACTGCCACAGACCGAGCTGGCCAGAGTTATAAAGGACATAGCTGCTTGACTGGGACTGCAGCAGGTGGTGAGGGAACCAACAAGAGGGACAAACATACTTGACCTCATCCTCACCAACCTGCCTGCCACAGATACATCTGTCCATGACAGTATTGGTAGGAGTGACCACCACACGCAGGGATAAAGTCCCATCTTCACATTGAGGAACCCTGCATCATGTGTGGCACTACTGCCATGCAAAATGGGATAGACTTCAAAGGGATCAAGCAACTCAAGATTGGGCACCCGTGAGATGCTGTGGGCCATCAGCAGCAACAGAATTGTATTCAACCACAGTCTGTTACCTCAAGGCCCAACATATTCCTCACTCGACCATTATCACCAACCCAGGGGGTCAACGCTGGTTCAATGAAGAGTGCAGGAGGACACAAGGAGCAGCACCAGGCAGACCGAAAAATGGGGTGTCAACCTGGGGAAGCTACCAAACAGCACACGCAGCAAGTGACAGACAGAGCTAAGCGATCCCACAACCAATGGATCATATTTAAGCTCTACCGTCCTGCCACATCCAGTTGTTAATGGTGGTGGATAATTAAACATCCCGCTGGAGGAGGAGGTTCCAAAATATCTCCACCCTTAATGATGTGGGAACTCAGCACATCTGTGCAAAAACAAGGATCAAACATTCGCAATAATGTTCAGCCAGAAGGGCCGAGTGGATGATCCGTCTCGGTCTCCTCCAGAGGTCTGCAGCATCACAGATATCAATCTTCACCCAATTCGATTCACTCCACGTGATATCAAGAAATGGCTGAAGGCCCTGGATACTGCACAGGCTGTGTGCCCTGTAAATATTCCAGCAATAGTACTGACGACTTGTGCTCAAGAACTTGCCGCACCCCTAGCCAAGCTGTTCCAGTACAGCAATGTGGAAACTTGCCCAGGCATATCCAGCCCACAAGAAATAGGACAATTACCTCCCCATCAGTCTACTCTCAATCATCAGTCAATTGATGGAAGGGGTCATCAACAGTGCTATCAAGTGGTACTTACTTCACAATAACCTGCTCACGGACGCCCAGTTTGGGTTGTGCCAGGGTCACTCAGCTCCTGACCTCATTACACTGGGCAAGTGCACGGTCAATTCCAGCCCCACATGCCCAGAGTCACAACACAAGTGAATTAACCAATAATTCTCATAAAGATACCCAAAACATTTGGCCTTTGGCTATCTGATAATTACAGTCACCAGGTTTGTAAGTTTATTCACAATTACTTTTTATTTATAACAAGGACAAATATGAAATATGCAGTAAACACAGTTGCTTAATGACATGTTAGCACCTGACTCCTCCTTTAACTGTCCCACCCTCCACCCACACACACTAGACAAACAAACACAGAGGGGTGGAAAGGAGCTACAATAATAAGCCTTCAGATCAAAAGATAAGAGTCCTTGCTTCAGATGATGAGTTCTTTAATGTACTTTCTTCACAGTATGAGTGTGGATTAACGTTGCTGAACTACAGCTCGCAATTATCTTCTTTGCCGTTCAGCAGTAGACCTTACTCACAGCTTTTCCAGCCCAGGCGCCTGGCTTCACATCAGCCTTTTCTGCAGCGAGAGCTGATTCCCAAAGTGGGCATTTGGTGAGAATTTGGTGGTTATTTCTGGAACAAAGTGAAAAAAAGATAAGTTTTATCTCTCAGCTTCCATCGCGAAACTGAAACCACATTAGGTCTCTGAGCCATTTCAGTGGGAACAGATCCAAGCACAACCTGTTACCGGGCAGAACACGGCCTTTTGGGGTCATTTATTGGCCACCAGCCAAATCGGTCAAACCGAGTCATCACTGACACTGGCCAATCTGCAATCAGCAGTCTTTTCTGGATTCTTCTGTTCAAATTAAAGGCACAGGCCACTTTCCTTAAAGAGACAGGTCCATAAGTTATCTATGGATTAAAGATGTAATAGCAAAAATAAAAGAAATGGGAAGTAAAGGATAAACAGGAAGGACATTTACAACAGCCTTGGTTCAAACATGGACAAAAGAGCTGAATGCCAGAGGTGAGGTGAGAGATACCAAAGGCACAAGTCAGGAGTGTGATACTCTCTACTTGCCTGGGTGAGTGCAGCTCTAACAACACTCAAGAAGCTCGACACCATCCAGGACAAAGTAGCCGCTTGATTAACAGCCCTTCCATAAAACAATCACTCCCTCCACCACCAACGTACAGTAGCTGCTGTGTGTACCATCTACAAGATGCCCTGCAGAAACTCACCAAGTTTACTCAGGCAACACCTTCCAAACTCATGACCTCTACCATCTGTGGTGGTATGACTAGGAGGTTTACGGTACCTCAGAGCAGTGCTGCCATTGGTGCAGAGGTCTCGCTGCCCATTGGCTCAGGCAGGTCATGTACCTCTCTGCCAATTGGCTGAGGCTAGTCATGTGACTGCTCGCCGATTGGCCGAGAGGCCGGTAGCCCCTCCTACGAGGCGGGGTATAAGAACCCGTAACAGCCGGCAGTCGGCCTTTCTCTGTAAGTCGACTGCCGGGCACACAACTAGTTAATTAAAGCCTGATATTTGGAACTTCTTCACGACTCGAGTCCGATTGATGGTACATCAAAGAGAGACATCTAGAGAGACAAGGGCAGCAGATAAGTGGAGCACCATCATCTGTAAGTTCCCCTCCAAGTTACTCACCATTCTGACTTGGAAATATATCGCCGTTCCTTCACTGTCACTGGGTCAAAGTCCTGGAACTCCCTCCCTAACTGCACAGTGGATGTTCCTACACCAAAGGGCCTGCAGCGGTTCAAGCACCTTTCCAAGGAGAATTAGGGATGGGCAATGAAAGCTGTTCTGGATCGTGACCCCCAAGTCCCAGAAATGGAAACATTTAAAAAACTCCACCCTACTTCCCTATTTTGTGTGTGGCATTCTGGACCCTCTCAGCAGGATATTTGACTGCAAGATCCATCACCATTTTGTCCACTTTTGTCCCCACCCAGAATCTACTCGCATCCTGAATATATCTAGCGCCTTAATGTGTAAAAACATCCCAGGATATTTCACAGAGAGGCAGTAAGAGCAGCGGGGAAGGGGCTGGGGGGACCTTAGGAAGATTGATAAAAGGCTGAGGTGAACAGATTAAGTTTGATGGAGAAAAAAGAAGCCAGGAGAGGGGAAGAGATTAAAGGACAGAGTTCAGAGAGCAGAGCCAAGGCGTCTGAAAGCTCTGCTGCCAATGGTGGGATGAAGCAAACAGCGATGGGCAGGAGACCAGAGTCAGAAGATGGAGGGGTGAGGGTGACAATGTGAGTCTGCAGCAGAACACAAGGGTAGGGAGGAATGACGCTTCCATGAAGGTAATTGGAGGACAGAGATTGTGGGTCAGTGAGGTAAGGGGTAACAGTTCAGTGAGGTCTGGGGTAATAGGTCACAGGCACCCGGGAAACATGGGTGAAATTCTCCCCTACCCGGCGGGGCGGGGGGGGGTCCCGGCGTAGCGGAGTGGCGCCAACCACTCCGGCGTCGGGCCTCCCCAAAGGTTCAGAATTCTCCGCACCTTTAGGGGCTAGGCCCGCGCCGGAGTGGCTCCCGCTCCGCCAACTGCCTTTGGCGCCACGCCGCCCGGCATCGCCGATAGGCCTTCGCCGGTCGGCATGAGTCCGCGCATGCGCCGGAGCGTCAGCAGCCGCTGACGTCACCACTGCCGCATGCACGGTGGAGGGTGTCTCTTCCGCCTCCTCCATGGTGGAGGCCGTGGCGGCGGCGGAAGAAAATGAGTGCCCCCACGGCCCAGGCCCGCCCACCGATCGGTGGGCCCCGATCACGGGCCAGGCCACCGTGGGGGCACCCCCGATGTCCGATCGCCCCGCGCCCCCCCCCCCCCCCCCCCCCCCCCGGGACCCCGGGGGCCTGCCCGTGCCACCAATCCCGCCGGCACAGAGGTGGTTTAAACCACGTCGGCGGGAGAGGCCTGACAGCGGCGGGACTTCAGCCCATCCCGGGCCGAAGAATCGCTGCAGGGGGCCCGCCGACCGGCAGGGCGTGATTCCTGCCCCTGTCGATTCCCGGGTGGCAGAGAATTCCGGCCACGGCGGGGGTGGGATTTACACCGGCCCCAGGCGAATCCCTGACCCTGGGGGGGGTCGGATAATTCCGCCCCAGGTCAGTGAGGTTAGGGGTAACAGGTCAGTGAGGTTAGGGGTAACAGGTCAGTGAGGTTAGGGGTAACAGGTCAGTGAGGTCTGGGGTAACAGGTCAGTGAGGTCTGGGGTAACAGGTCAGTGAGATCTGGGGTAACAGGTCAGTGAGGTCTGGGGTAACAGGTCAGTGAGGTTAGGGGTAACAGGTCAGTGAGGTCTGGGGTAACAGGTCAGTGAGGTTAGGGGTAACAGGTCAGTGAGGTCTGGGGTAACAGGTCAGTGAGGTCTGGGGTAACAGGTCAGTGAGGTTAGGGGTAACAGGTCAGTGAGGTTAGGGGTAACAGGTCAGTGAGGTTAGGGGTAACAGGTCAGTGAGGTTAGGGGAAACAGGTCAGTGAGGTTAGGCGTAACAGGTCAATATACATTAATGATATGGACGAAAGATTTGCATGCAATATCTCTAAATTTGCAGACAACACTAAGCTGGGTGACTGTGTGCCGTGAGGAAAATGCAAAGAGACTGCAGGGTAACCGAGACAGGCTGGCTGAGTGGGCAAATACTTGACAAATGCAATATAACGTGGGTAATATGAGATTATGCACTTCGGTGGCAAAAACAGAAAAGCAGATTACTCTCTGAATGATGGCACTTTAGGAAAAGTGCAACGAGACCTGGATGTCATGGTGGAACGGTAGCTGAAGGTCGGCATGCAGGTACAGCAGGCGGTGAGGAAAGCTAATGGTATGCTGGCCTTTATGGCAAAATTATAGAATAGAACAGTACAGCACAGAACAGGTCCTTTGGCCCTCGATGTTGTGCCGAGCAATGATCACCCTACTCAAACCCACGTATCCACCCTATACCCGTAACCCAACAACGCCCCCCCCCCCCACCCTTAACCTTACTTTTTAGGACACTACGGGCAATTTAGCATGGCCAATCCACCTAACCCGCACATCTTTGGACTGTGGGAGGAAACCGGAGCACCCGGAGGAAACCCACGCACACACGGGGAGGACATGCAGACTCCACACAGACAGTGACCCAGCCGGGAATCGAACCTGGAACCCTGGAGCTGTGAAGCATTTATGCTAACCACCATGCTACCGTGCTGCCCCATTATTTGAGTATAGGAGCAGGGAAGCCTTGCTGCAGTTATACAGGACCTTGGTGAGGACATGCTTTTTTTTTTTAAATTTAGACTACCCAATTATTTTTTTTTTCAATTAAGGGGCAATTTAGCGTGGCCCATCCACCTACTCTGCACATTTTTGGGTTGTGGGGGCGAAACCCACGCAGACACAGGGAGAATGTGCAAACTCCACACGGACAGTGACCCAGAACCGGGATCGAACCTGGGACCTCAGCGCCGTGAGGCGGTTGTGCTAACCACTAGGCCACCGTGCTGCCCTATGTGAGGACATGCTTTGAGTAATGCGTGCAGTTTTGGTCTCCTGGTTTGAGGAAGGACATTCTTGCTATTGAGGGTGTACAGCGAAGGCTAATTCCCGGGATGGCAGGACTGAAGAAAGACTGGGCTTGTACTGGAGTTTAGAAGACTGAGAGGGAATTCATAGAAACATATAAAATCCTAATGAGACTGGACAGGCTGGATGTGGGAAGAATGTTCCCGATGTTCGGGACGTCCAGAACAAGGGGTCACAGCCTGAGAATAAGGGGCAGCCATTCAGGTCTGATATGAGGAAGAGCTTCTTCTCTCCGAGAGTTGTGAACTTGTGGAATCCTCTACCACAGAAAGCTGTTGGGTTCAGTTCGTTGGATATATTCAAGAGATAACTAGACGTGGTCCTTGCAGCTAAAGGGATCAAGGGGTATGGAGAGAAAGCGGGAGTGGAATTCTGAATTTGCATAATCAGCAATGATCATATTGAATGGTGGTGCAGGCTTGAAGGGCCGAATGGCCCACTCCACCTATTTTCTATGTTTCAATGTTTTCATGAGGTTAGGGGTAATAGGTCAGTGAGATCAGGGGTACTGCTGGGGTAACAGTTTGTGCGTGACAGGGTACAGACCCACTGCATTTGGGACAGGATGGGGAGTGTGAATAAAGGAAGCCAGGAGAGGATATCAGAATAATAGAGTTAGGAGGCGGGACAAGCCGGGATAAGGGGTTCTGTGCTCAAGGGGCTGATGTAGTGTAGAGACGGACAATGTTGTGGATGTGGTGAATCACACTCCTCTTAATTCACACTGTTGTTATATGACGTGTTGTATTCATGTAAGCTCGGTATACGAGCAGTTGCGCGGCTCTGCCCATAGGGGGAGATGAGGAGTTTGTACTGGGCTCCACCTTGGCTCCGCCCATGGTTCCGCCCATGGCTCCTTCCACTAACCGGAAGTATAAAGCTTTGCAGTCGTGAGCCTGCCTGCCAGTTCATCACGTCGCAGGCAGCCTCTGTTGTAAGACTATTAAAACCACTGTTCACTTCCAACCACGTGTCTCATGAATTGATGGTCACATCAGTGGATATGGAAATAAGGGGCCTCCGTGATGGAGAGGATGTGGACTTGAAGCTCAGAGGAGGTCCAGTGGGAAGGAGGCCCATGTTTACTGGTCCCTATTGGAGGGTCCAGTGGGAAGGAGGCCCATGTTTTCTGGTCCCTATTGGAGGGTCCAGTGGGAAGGAGGCCCATGTTTACTGGTCCCTATTGGAGGGTCCAGTGGGAAGGAGGCCCATGTTTACTGGTCCCTATTGGAGGGTCCAGTGGGAAGGAGGCCCATGTTTACTGGTCCCTATTGGAGGGTCAGTTGGAAGGAGGCCCATGTTTACTGGTCCCTATTGGAGGGTCAGTGGGAAGGAGGCCCATGTTTACTGGTCCGGATTGGAGGGTCAGTTAAGACATGGACACCATGGTCGATAAGGAGGATGGTTCCTTTATGTTGTAAATGTGTGGTTATCCAACCCTCATCCCAGTTAAACACCAGGACCCCAGAGACTGACCATGGAAGGGGAAGGAGGGGGGAAGGGATCTGAATGTGCTCTGAATGGACAGGATGCATCAGTGGCTCAGTCTCTGTCCCTCCAGCTCACACTAATGGGGTGAGGATCTCCTCTCTCTGCTGGGCCTTCATTAAATATTGTGTCTGAACCAGTGCCCAGTGAGAATAGACCAACAGCACAGAACTACCCTTAATCTGACAATAATCTGTCAGTCTGACTGAGCAAGGCTGCAGCATGGTCAATGTGGGAAATGGGGCCTTACTTCAGAAGATATGCTTCTGGGGTCAAGAGTTAACCTCCATTGTTGAGGCAGAGCAGAGGAAGATTTATCCTAAATTTAACTGTGATCCACCTGGAAGAATGTGGGAAAGAGAGAGCGAGGAGCAGACTGTGACCGAGACAGAGAGAGGGAAGCATTTAACTGTGATCCACCTGGGAGAGTGTGGGATAGAGAGAGCGAGGAACAGAATGACAGAGTGAGAGAGAGAGGGAAGCATTTAACTGTGATCCACCTGGGAGAGTGTGGGATAGAGAGAGCGAGGAACAGACTGTGACCGAGAGAGAGAGGGAAGCATTTAACTGTGATCCACCTGGGAGAGTGTGGGAAAGAGGGAGCGAGGAACAGACTGTGACAGAGAGAGAGGGGGAAGCATTTAACTGTGATCCACCTGGGAGAGTGTGGGAAAGAGAGAGCGAGGAGCAGACTGTGACAGAGAGAGCGAGAGGGAAGCATTTAACTGTGATCCACCTGGGAGAGTGTGGGATAGAGAGAGCGAGGGACAGACTGTGACAGAGAGAGAGAGGGAAGCATTTAACTGTGATCCACCTGGGAGAGTGTGGGAAAGAGAGAGTGAGGAGCAGACTGTGACAGAGAGAGAGAGAGAGAGAGGGCAGCATTTAACTGTGATCCACCTGGGAGAGTGTGGGAAAGAGAGAGCGAGGAGCAGACTGTGACAGAGAGAGAGAGAGAGCAGCATTTAACTGTGATCCACCTGGGAGAGTGTGGGAAAGAGAGAGCGAGGAGCAGACTGTGATACAGTAGAGAGAGGGGGGGGGAAGCTTTTAACTGTGATCCACCTGGGAAAGTGTGGGAAAGACAGAGCGACGGGCAGACTGTGACAGAGAGAGAGGGAAGCATTTAACTGTGATCCACCTGGGAGAGTGTGGGAAAGAGAGAGCGAGGAACAGACTGTGACACAGAGAGAGAGGGAAGCATTTAACTGTGATCCACCTGGGAGAGTGTGGGAAAGAGAGAGTGAGGAGCAGACTGTGACAGAGAGAGAGAGAGAGCAGCATTTAACTGTGATCCACCTGGGAGAGTGTGGGAAAGAGAGAGCGAGGAACAGACTGTGATAGAGAGAGCGGGGGGGGGGGGGGGGGGGGGGAAGCTTTTAACTGTGATCCACCTGGGAAAGTGTGGGAAAGAGAGAGCGAGGGGCAGACTGTGACAGAGAGAGAGAGAGAGAGAGTGGGAAGCATTTAACTGTGATCCACCTGGGAGAGTGTGGGAAAGAGAGAGCGAGAGGCAGACTGTGACAGAGAGAGAGAGGGAAGCATTTAACTGTGATCCACCTGGGAGAGTGTGGGAAAGAGAGAGCGAGGGGCAGACTGTGACAGAGAGAGAGAGAGGGAAGCATTTAACTGTGATCCACCTGGGAGAGTGTGGGAAAGAGAGAGCGAGGAACAGACTGTGACAGAGAGAGAGAGAGGGCAGCATTTAACTGTGATCCACCTCGGAGAGTGTGGGAAAGAGAGAGCGAGGGGCAGACTGACAGAGAGAGAGAGTGGGAAGCATTTAACTGCTGCACAAGTACTTAAAGTGTTCCAATCTCCAATAATGACACCAGTTACAGAGATCAGTTGGAGAATTGCAGGACGATGGAGAATGGTACAGAGAGATAGAGGGATACTGAGAGAGAGAGAGAGAAAGAAAGAGTGAGAGAGATGGACAAAGAGAGAGAGAAAGGAAAGAGAATACATAGAGACAGTCAGAGACAGGGAGAGTCAGAGGCAGAAACTGGGAAACTGACACAGAGGAGAAAAGAGACAGGAAGAGAGAGAGAGAGAGAGCAGAGACTGAGGGACAGATACTGAGGGAGGGAGTGAGTGAGAGAGAAGAAGAGGAAGTGAAGGTGCTGACGTGGTGTCTCTGCCTCATACCATTTACATACTGAGGAACGGGCAGTCAGACTCTCACAGGCTGCAGCTTTATAAAGCAGAGCCCAGTGAAGGGAGAGTTTATCAGTAACCAGGCACAGGGACAGGAGCAGACACCATGATTTCAGCCATCCAGCTGATCTGGCCTCTGGCATTCTGCATCGCAGGTACAAATCTCTCTCCTTCCACCTTGAATATTTTCCTGCTCTCCATTTCAATCCAATTCTACTGACTTGTGATTGAAGGGAAAATGCTGAAAGCAGAGGAACAGTCAGTGTCTCCAACAATATCTCATTGTACAGGCTCTTTCTGTGACAGTTCTTACTTCACTCTGTTTCTCTATTACCCCTCAGGTATCAGTGGAGACATCATCATGACCCAGTCTCCCCCGGTGCTGTCATTGAGCCTGGGCCAGACTGCGACCCTCACCTGTACGGCCAGTCAATCTGTTAGCGGTTATGTTGCTTGGTATCAACAGCGAGAAGGTCAGAAACCGGCTCTGCTGATCTACTCTGCCTCAACCCGATTCACAGGAATATCCGACCGATTCACCGGCAGTGGATCTGGAACACAATACACCCTGACAATCAGCAATGTGCAGAATGAGGATGTCGCTGATTATTACTGTCAGCAGTATGGCAGCTACCCCTACACAGTGATACAGAGCCTTACAAAAACCCCAATACACACATTCCCACCTCCTGTACTGATACATCCCAGTTTTATGTAATAGAGAATAAACACAAGATAGGAAACTGTACAAATGATTCTCACCGTCCACTACACACTCCAGTCCCTGTGGTGTCCACAGCTCACTGAAGGCCTC
Source organism: Scyliorhinus canicula (assembly GCF_902713615.1). Classification (NCBI taxonomy): domain Eukaryota; kingdom Metazoa; phylum Chordata; class Chondrichthyes; order Carcharhiniformes; family Scyliorhinidae; genus Scyliorhinus; species Scyliorhinus canicula. Next base: position 126,155,249 of record NC_052149.1, on the reverse strand, counting down.
AAGTTTCCATCTTACTCTCCATGTCCACATATGAAGAGCAGCTGAAAGATTTATCATCGAAAATTAGAATTCTCAACTCTCCCAACAAAACACAGAGACATTGAGAGAAACAGGGAGAGAGAAAGAGTGAGAGAGAAAGACATGAGTGAGTGAGAGACACAGAGAGAGACAGAGAGAGGGTGAGAGTGAGTGAGTGAAGCAGAGAGCAGAGGTTTTTGTACAGCCCCTGCACTGGAAGCTGTCAGTGTGGCTTACGTTCGGTAAAGGAACCAAGCTCAGACTGAGTAAGTAAACCCCAATCCTCCGTTATTAACCCTTTCAATACTGAAACTTTCTCAAACACAAATGCTGAATAGTTGAAGGTGTTAGTGGGGAGCTGCAGTGAATGAAATGGTTCATTGAAGAACACTGTGTAGAACAGGGTGCCCAGCTGTATTTCTTTAGTTCCATTCCCCCCTTTAAGCAGCAAGATATAAGTAAGCAGCTTTTACCCACCGTGTGGAGGAGATCTGGACGTTTGCAGACTGTGTTCACATTCCTGGACCATGGAGTGAAATCACTCACTAGACTCCTGTCAGTCTGCGTGTGACAGACACGGGCAGAGTTTGATGTGAGCTCTGGCTCCCTGTCACACTCTCTGATATAACTGATCACAGCAGCAGCAGCAGCACAGTGAGACACCGAGGTCCCACTTCCCCCAGCTTTAACTCTGCTCTCTCCACTCCCTGCTTATCTCTTAGCAAAGTTCTGATGACAAACAGGTCCAGCAGGGCTCACAATCCAGTGGCTTCAGTGTTCCAGGCTTTTGGGGAGACTCTCAGTTACTTTCTCTTTGGGTCGAGTTCAGTCTGATATTTATCCCTGATTCAACATTCCTCCAAATGCTCATTGACTCATTGCTGTTTTGGGATCTTGCTGTGCACAATTGGCTGCAAAACATTTGAGGACAACATCAGGTGGTTCAGATGCTACAGAGATGCAAATCTTTCTTTAACTTTGGAGATTCCTGATCCTGACCCTCGCCCATTGTTCGCACACTCTCAGCCTCCAAAGGCCAGGGGGTTATTAGGAGCAATGACCCTGTCTGACCCCCGGACACTGAGGCTAATTGTAGCCTCACCCTTGACCTCAGCCCAGTGCTGGGCGGCAGGGTTTGAAATTAAATCTAGAAACTTCTGTACTGACCTCCGATCAGAATCCTTTGTGAAATGTGTTGCTCCAAGTCTGCTCCAATGTTCTGGGATAAAGTTCTCCCGCTCTGTGTGTGGCTTGTTAATGTTCAACCTGTTCCCCCAAAAATTCTGATCAATAGTTCGAGCTTCCTGGCTGGTTAACAGTCTCTTGAAGGGACATTGTGTCTTTAAAAACTTATACTATTAGCAATTTCAGTGCTAGGTGGCATGGTGGTGCAGTGGTTAGCACTACTACCTATGGCACTGAGTGCCCGGGTTTAATCCCGGCCCCGGATCACTGTCCGTGTGGAGTTTGCACATTCTCTCCGTGTCTGCGTGGGTCTCACCCCCACAACCCGAAGACGTGCAGGGTAGGTGGATTGGTCACGCTAAATTGCCCCTTAATTGGGAAAAATATGAATTGGGTACTCGAAATTAAAAGAAACCATTTCAGTGCTGAATTTGTAGTAACCTTCTTTACAAATGTTTAGATAACATTCCAAAATGATTTAACCAGTTTAACAGCAAACCTTTACCTCCTGACACTGAACCAATTTGAAATCCAATTTTCAATTTTCCCTTTGATTCCATCAGCTTTTAATTTTCAGACACGTCTGTTGTTGGAGAACTGTCAAAGTTCTTGGAAAACCCATGTTGTCAACATCAAACTCCCTCCCCTCATCAACACTCCTCGTTCCCTCTTCAAAAAAGTCAATCAAGTTAGTCAGACAGGACCTTCCCTTCACAAATCCATGTTGACTGTCCTTGATCGAACTGTGTCTCTCTCAATGATGATTCTAATTTCTCTCAGAATTATTTCCAATAATTTCCCCACCACTGAGGTTAGACTGACTGGTCAGTAATGACTCAGTCTGTCCCTTCCTCCCTTTTTAAACAACGGTACAACATTATCACTCTTCCATTGCCAGCTTTGTCTCTCTCATTTGTGAAAACTGATGTCAATTATTCATTAAGAACTATCTCCATGTCTCCCAACTCCACACACAAGTTAACTTTTTCTTCTCTTAATTGCTACCACAAATTCATTTTGCAATTTTGAAATTTATTTCTGTGATGTGGGAGTTTTTGGTTGGACCAGCGTTTATTGCCCATCCTTCATAGCCTTCAGAAGGTGGTGGTGAACTGCCTTCTGAATCCGCTGGTGTCCTTGCGGTATAGATACACCGAGAGTGCTGTTAGGAAGGGAGTTCCAGGATTTCGAATCGGTGACAATGAAGGAATGGTAATATATTTCCAAGTCAGGATGGTTAGTGACTTGGTGGCCAAGTTCCAGGGAGTGCTGGCCCCAAGACCAGGATTCTCCGAGCCTCCGCGGCGAAATGGCGCTCGGAGCGGTGGCGCAGAATGGGGCCTCAGACCCGTGATTGGGTCCGACGCTGGGACGTGATTCTCCGGCGACCGGAGATTCGGCGGCAGTTACATGCGCGCGGTCAATGCGACACCAGTCAGGGACCTTTGAAAGAGGCCCCCGCGGTGATTCTCCGCGGTCGACCAGCCGAGTTCCCGCCGACGTGGTTCATATATGGTTGCAACCGGTGGGAGCTCGGCGTCGTGGCTGCAGTGGCCGTCCTGGTGGAGGGCGGGGGGGAATCAGTCTTCTGGATGGGCCTCCACGACGGCCAGGTCCGTGATCGGGGACCACCATCGGCGGGCCTACCTTGTGGGGACCTACCTTCTTCCGTGCCGGTCTGCTGTGTTGCTCTGCCATGTTGTGCAGTGTTGGCGTGGAAGCGGCCGCCACATGTATGTAGGGACCCGCGGCCAGCATTGCAGAGCTGCGTACGGCAGCTGGAGCAGTGCAGAGTAGTCCAGTGCCGTGCTGGCTCCCTGTGGGATACAGAATCGCTGGACCAAGACACCCATTGATGCCGGCGTGAAGCACTCCGGTGTTTATGCCGGCGTCAACACTTAGCCACGTTCCTGGAGAATCCCGACCCATGTATCTGCTGCCTTTGTCCTTCTAGATGGTCGTGGTTGTGGGTTTGGAAGCTGCTGCCCAAGGAACCTTGGTGAGATCATGCAGTGCATCTTGTAGATGGTACAGACGGCTGCCACTGTTCATCAGTGGTGGAGGGAGAGAATGTTTGTGGGTGGGGTACCAATCATGTGGGGGTTCTTTGTCCTGGATGGTGTTGAGCTCTTTGAGTGCTTTTGAAGTTGCACTCATCCAGGGAAGTGGAGAGTATTCCATCACACTCCCAGCTTGTGTCTTGTAAATGGTGGATAAGCTTTAGGGAGTCAGGAGGTGAGTTACCTGCCACAGGATTCCTCATCTTTGACCTGCTCTTGTCGTCACAGTATTTATATGGTTAGTCCAGTTCAGTTTCTGGTAATTGGTAACCTGCAGGATGCTGATAATCGGGAACTTGGTGAAGGTACTGCCTTTGAATGTGAAGGGTTAATGGTTAGATTCTCTCTTGTTGGAGATGGTCATTGTCTGGCACAAATGTTACTTGCCAGTTGCCAGCCCAAACCGGGGTTTTGTCCAGGCCTTGTTGTAATAGGGCAAGGTCTGCTTCAGTGTCTGTGGAGTTGTGAATGGTGCTGAACATTGTGCTGAACATTGTGCAGTCATGAATGAACATCCCCACGTCTGACCTCATGACAGAAAGAAAGTCATTCATGAAGCAGCTGAAGCTGGTTGAGCCTCGGAGCCTCCCCTGAAGAACCCGTGAGTAATGTCCATGGTGGCAGAGTGGTTGGCACTTCTGCCTCACAGCGCCGGAGACATGTGTTCGATTCCAACCTTGGGTGACTTTATGGATTTTGCACGTTCTCCCGCTGTCTGCATGGGTTTTCTTTGGGTGCTCCGGTTTCCTCCCACAGTCCAAGAAAATTCAGGTTAAGTGGATTAGCCAGGTTAAATTGTGACTTAGAATCCAAAGGTTAGATTGGTCTGTGGGGATTGGCCGGGGGAGTGGACCTGGGTGCGGTACTGTTTTGGAGGGCTGGTGCCGACTCAAAGGGTCAAATGGCCTCTTTCTGCACTGTAGGGATTGTGTGGATGTCTGAGGACAGAGATGACTGACCTCCAATATTCACAGTTATCTTCCTTTGTGCTGGGTATGACTCCAACCAGCGGAGAGTTTTCCCCCTGATTCCCATTGACTCCAGTTTTGCTCGGGCTCCTTGATACCAAACTTGGTCAAATGCTGCCTCGAGGTCAAAGGGCAGTTACTCTGGCCTCACCGCTGGAGTTCAGCTCTTTTGTCCATGTTTGAACCAAGGCTGTAATGAGGTCAGGAGCTGAGTGACCCCAAGACTGAACGACACTTGATAGCACTGTTGATCATCCCTTACTGATGATCGAGAGTAGCCTGATGGAGCAGTAATCGGCCGGGTTGGATTTGTCCTGTTTGGTGTGTGCAGGACAAACCTGGGCAATTTTCCACGTTGCTGGGTGAATTGTTTTTTAAATGTATTCATTGGTGTGGGTGTCATTTTCTGGGCCAGCAGTTATTGCCCATCCCTAATTGCCCTCTAAGTGGCTGCATTTCAGAAGTGTTTTCCCAGATGTCAACCAAATTGTTGTTAGCCTGGAATCACATGTAGGCCAGACCACGTAAGGACGGCAGACTTCTTTCCCAAAAGGACATTAGTGAACGAGATGGGCTTTTACAACAATCAACAGTCATTTCAGGGTCATCATTAAACATTGAATTCAATTTTTATTGGATTCAAATTTGGCCATCTGCTGTGATGGGATTCGAACCTGGGTTCACCGAACAGAAAAAATAAGTAATAATAACGTAGAAGTCATTTTGGCAAATCCCAGTTTTGTAAAAGTGGCCTTTCCCCAATTTAAAACTTTTACTCTTGGTTTATCTTTATCCTTTTCCATAACTACTCTAAATTGAACTGAATTATGATCACTATTACCCAAATACTCTTCCACTGATACCCCTTCGCCTGCCCAGATTTAATCGCGAAAACTGTCCAAAACTGCCTCTTTCTTGTTGGGATTTTTCGGTACAGGTTAAAGAAGTTCCCGAGAATGGATTGCCAGCAATCTAGATCATCTGCACAGACATATACACTGACATTGATTTGATCCCAGGTAATCTTCAGGAAGATTAAATCCTTTATAATGGTAGAGATTTAAATTCCTTTCCCTCTCTTTCAGGCCGTGAAAATTCACAACCAACGCTGACCCTGCTGCCCCCCTCCCTGGAGGAGGTCAAGACCAAGGGCACTGCCACCCTGGTGTGCCTTGCCAATCACTTCTATCCCGATGAGCTGGTGGTGGAGTGGAAGAAGGATGGTGCAGCCATTTCGGACGGGGTTCAGACCAGCAACTACCTGCGAGCTTCGGACAACACCTACAGCGTCAGCAGCCTGCTGACCCTCTCTGGCTCTGCCTGGGAGTCCAACGCCCGCTTCTCCTGTGCCCTCACCCACGTGAGCCTCTCCTCTGCCCTCAGCAAGAGCATCAGGAGATCAGAATGTGTGTAGAGTGTTAGAGACAGTCCACAGAGGAGACACAACTTTAAATAGAACAGGGGTGAGCTGGGAGGGCAAAGGTCATTGTCAGCACTGAATTACAACTCTCTCCTTCTCGGGACTGAGGCACTACTGAGGGTCAGGGGTTAAGACATGTTTTTGGGACAGTGCAGAGGGATATTTACTCTGCATGTAATCCCATGCAGCATCTGTCCTGGGAATGTTTGATGGGACAGTGCAGACTCGTGATGCCAAGTAAAACCTCTCTAAGATGCTGAAGACTGTCAGCTGTACCAAAATAAAGTGACCCCTGAAGTCTCTACTTCAGGAAACCAGACCTCCTTCCTGCTCACCCTGCAGTTACAATTTAAGGTTTAGTCACCATTTAAAGGACAGCATTCTCATGTCATTGAGAAAATCTCCATATTTTCCCTGTGAATTTCTCCAGCTTTCTCTGGCTGGGCTGTTTATTCAAGTCTTTTTTCTGACAATGTAAATCTGTAAAAGGTAATAAACATTAAGAATATTCAGTCTGTGTCTCGTGTGTGCTTTGGAAATGTTCCTCCTCCCCATCAGCTGATTGGCTACATTTCAGCAAGTGATTGTCATGATTGGCTAGTTGGCCTGTCAATCAATGACACATCGGCAGAAGCTTGGATTCAAAGACAATTATCAATCATTTTAAAATGATCAGTTTTATCTGGAATATCTGAGTTGAAAGATTCAAATCAGAAAAGAGACTGAAAGTTTCTGGGATTAAATCATCACAATCACAATTCTCCAACCCATATTCCCCACCTCCCCCTTGACCTAACCACCTCACGTGGTCTCACTATTCCCATAGTTTCAATCACAGATAAGACCATCTCTGATCACGTCCTTGTATCACTCCCCACCCACATACCCCTTCCACACCCCAACCCTACCCTCTTTCTGTATCCATCCCTGGAAAAACCTATTCCCCATTTCACTTCCAACGGCACCTACAAAATGCCAACTATCTGTCTCTGGCCCTCCGATCACCACAACATTTCTGCAGCGACTGATTTACCCAACCTCACCCTCACCTCCACCTTTGATATCCTTGTCCCAATAAAACCATTCCTCTCTCTCACCCTGACCGTTCCCCCTGCTACGGCCTCATCTCCACTCACTTAATCCAAGTGACGCAGACTTGAAAGGATGTGGGGGAGAACTGGTTTATCCATTAAAATGATCCCAGACTCGACTCCAACAGCGGCTCTGAAACTGGATCCAATATTTAAGTTTATTTGTCAGACTCTGCGGAAAGAATTATTTCCTCCAGGAGTGGTTGCATGAAGAAATGGAATTTGGTCATTTCAATACAAAAGTTTAATATGAATACAATACTAGCTGTTAAATTTCACATCCCAAAATAACAGCTCACACTTACCCCTTAAACAACTCAATTCCCTTTGAACAACAAGAAAAGAGACACACAGCGCTCAATCCATCTGAATGTGGGAGAATTGTGGACTCTGCGCCAGGCAGATCAGAATTCAACTCCTCTCTGCAAAGTTTCTCCAAATAAACATTGATCCTGCACAACTTTACAAAATGTCTCTCTGCCTTCCGTGGCTCCACACAGCAATGACCTCGTCGACATAATCTAAAAAAAGCAAATTATGTCTGCAGGCTGCAAAGCACATTGGCCGGGTTTCTCTGCGCCGAAATCACGCTCGGCACAGGGACAGAGAATGGAGATCGGGTCTGACAGCGGGATGTGAACCTCCGGCGACCGGAGAATCAGCGCCAGTCGCGTGCACGCGGTCAACGTGGCGCCGGTCAGGGGCCATTGAAAGAGGCCCCCGTGGCGATCCTCCACGGTCGACCGGCCGAGTTCCCACCGGCGTGGTTCACGTATGGTTCCACCTGGCGGGAGCTCAGCGTCGCGGCTGCGGTGGCCCTCCTGGTGGGGGGGGGCAGGGGGATCAGTCTCCGGGGGGCGGGGGGGGGGTCCTCCACAACGGACAGGCCAGCGATCCGGGGCCACCAATCGGCGGGCGTGCTCGATATGAGGGGCCTGGCCTACTGTGGTGGTATCCACCTATATTAAAGGCTGATCAGAACTCATTTTATATTAAATCATATATTCACTTTATATTAAAAGCTGATCAGAGCTGATGCTCTGTTAAATCATGTATTTAACCCGATATTAAAAACTCGATCAGTTGTTAAAAACTGATTGATCAGTCCATTATCAATGTAAACCATTACTTATCGCAATAATGTTTTTTAATATGTATTATCTTTGTAAGAGTCCAGATGCAGTGAACTCATTAAGTCTCATGGCCTTGTCTGGAAATAAGCTTCGAAAACTAAGGGAGGTTATTGCTTGTCTAGTGGCCTTGTCACTAAGGGAGGTTATTGTCTGTCTAGTGGCCTTGTCACTAAGGGAGGTTATTGCTTGTCTAGTGGCCTTGTCACTAAGGGAGGTTATTGTCTGTCTAGTGCCCTTGTCACTAAGGGAGGTTATTGCCTGTCTCGTGGCCTTGTCACTCAGGGAGGTTATTGCCTGGCTAGTGGTCTTGTCACTAAGGGGGGTTATTGCCTGTCTAGTGCCCTTGTCACTAAGGGAGGTTATTGCCTGTCTAGTGGCCTTGTCACTCAGGGAGGTTATTGCTTGTCTAGTGGCCTTGTCACTAAGGGAGGTTATTGTCTGTCTAGTGGCCTTGTCACTAAGGGAGGTTATTGCCTGTCTAGTGGCCTTGTCACTCAGGGAGGTTATTGCTTGTCTAGTGGCCTTGTCACTAAGGGAGGTTATTGTCTGTCTAGTGGCCTTGTCACTAAGGGGGGTTATTGCCTGTCTCGTGGCCTTGTCACTCAGGGAGGTTATTGCCTGGCTAGTGGTCTTGTCACTAAGGGGGGTTATTGCCTGTCTAGTGCCCTTGTCACTAAGGGAGGTTATTGCCTGTCTAGTGGCCTTGTCACTCAGGGAGGTTATTGCTTGTCTAGTGGCCTTGTCACTAAGGGAGGTTATTGTCTGTCTAGTGGCCTTGTCACTAAGGGAGGTTATTGCCTGTCTAGTGGCCTTGTCACTAAGGGAGGTTATTGTCTGTCTAGTGGCCTTGTCACTAAGGGAGGTTATTGCCTGTCTAGTGGCCTTGTCACTAAGGGGGGTTATTGCCTGGCTAGTGGCCTTGTCACTAAGGGAGGTTATTGCTTGTCTAGTGGCCTTGTCATTAAGGGAGGTTATTGCCTGTCTAGTGCCCTTGTCACTAAGGGAGGTTATTGCCTGTCTAGTGGCCTTGTCACTAAGGGAGGTTATTGCTTGTCTAGTGGCCTTGTCACTAAGGGAGGTTATTGTCTGTCTAGTGGCCTTGTCACTAAGGGAGGTTATTGCCTGTCTAGTGGCCTTGTCACTAAGGGAGGTTATTGTCTGTCTAGTGCCCTTGTCACTAAGGGAGGTTATTGCCTGTCTAGTGGCCTTGTCACTAAGGGAGGTTATTGCCTGTCTAGTGGCCTTGTCACTCAGGGAGGTTATTGCCTGGCTAGTGGTCTTGTCACTAAGGGAGGTTATTGTCTGTCTAGTGGCCTTGTCACTAAGGGAGGTTATTGCCTGGCTAGTGGTCTTGTCACTAAGGGAGGTTATTGCCTGTCTCGTGGCCTTGTCACTAAGGGAGGCTGCTGCTTGGCAAGAGACCCCGCCAAGAAGGGAGGCTGCTGTTTTTCTGGAGATAGCTACCAGAGGTATCAACCTCGAATATTTAGAAACAGGTGCCCTGTTAGGCCTCTCTGAAACTAAGGCCTTGCCAACTAAGAGAGAGATTGTTCTTTGTCTCGAAATAACTGTGGGGAGTTAACTTGTTTTTCAGAAGCAGGGGCTATGCTAAAACTCCCCTCAAACTCCCTACCTCTCCCTGAGTGTAAAAACAATATAAATATTCAAGCAAAAGCTGCGAAAGTTAGAGTTTCGCTTGGAGAGCTGTTTAGGATATTATTGGGTGTTTAAACTGCTATCTCGACTCGTAGAATTCTGCTCGTGATTGAGCATCGAATTCCGAGACAACTACTAGTCGTTGTGAGTATGAAATGTTTGTAGCTTAATCAATTATGTAGTTAAGAAGGTCACAGGCTAACTCATCACGTATCCTGTATCTGTCAAACTGTATCATTTATCAAAACACTTGTATTACCCTTTTATCTTCAAATAAATTGCGTATATATTTTGCCGTACAGATCCGTGTCTATTTTAATAAATAAGAGTGACATTTAACTAAGACTCATCATATTCTCACCCTCTAAGGCTATCTGGAGGGTCACTTTCCCATGCCTAGCTCTCAGGAATTAGAACTATTTAGTCACGTTAAGGATAAGATAGTCATCTAAGGCACAGTCTCTCCTGTACACCAAAGGTAGTGAACGCAAGGCACATTGTGTCTACTATAAATAGATCTCCCATATAGCGAGTCTGACTTTAGATATTCACAAGACCTTGTCTAGTAGCTTACAACCTCGACTACTCAGGCAGATCTTAGATAAATACTCCTCAACCATCACACTATCTTCTTCCGTGTTGGCCTGCTGTGTGGCTCCGCCATGTCACTTGGCGCCAGCGCGGAAGTGGCCGCCGCAAGCATGCGTGGACCCGCGGCCAGTAGCGTAGGACCGCTTATCAGCGGCTGGAGCAGTGCAGAGCACTCCGGCCCCGTGCTGGCTACCTGTAGGCCACAGAATCGCTGGGCCAAGAGGCCCATTGACGCTGGCGTGAAACACTCTGGTGTTTACGCCGGCGTCAACACTCAGCCGCGTTTTTGGAGAAACCCGGCCATTATCTCCCCAGTAACTTTCACAGTCAAACACAGTCTATTAGCCCAGACTGAAAAACACATTCCTTTGTCAATTTCACTTTCTGGCAGCTGAGTGCACCCAAGTCCAGTAAAACAGGATTATTAAAAAAAATATATATGACCACTGCAGTCAAACACACTCTAGCCCCAGACCTTTAACCCTTAAATTGCCCAATACTTAGAATCCAATATTCCTAAAGTCATCCAGTTGTCACTCCATCCACTGTCAGATCCGGCTGGACCACTTCAAACATTCCCGGCTCCTACTCCCATCTGCTAAAACTGCTCACTATTCCAGGATCATCCTGGAATGTAAAGATAATCCCCGGGATCTTTTCTCCACTGTCGGCCATCTTCTTAAACCCCCTCTCCCCTGTCCCCTCCACCCTCACCTCCAACAACAAGTGGGAGGAGCTGATGGACGTCTTTGTCACTCAAATTGAGACGATCCAATCAGCTGCCTCGGCCACGTCCCTCCCGGTCACTCGCCCATCTGGTCAAACTTCCTCTAATTCTCCCCCCTGCCCGGGCCCTGAACTCACATCTTTCTCTAGTTTCTCTCCTATCTCCCCTCATGCCCTCTCTGAGCTCATCTTGTCCATGAGACCCACTTCCTGTCCCTCGATCCTATTCCCATTGAACTGTTTTTATTCCTTGAACGTGGTGTTTCCTCCAAAACCCATTCCCATCTTTCCCGGGACTTGTGTTTCAATCCCTCCAATCAAGTTTCTGCCCCTGTCACATTACAAAATGGTTCTTCTCAAAGTGACAAATGACACTGTGTGTGACTGTGACAAAGGGAAACTTTCCCTCCTCATCCTTCTCCAGCTGTCTGCAGCCTTGGACACGGTGACCACACCATCCTCCTCCAACACCTCTCCACTGTTACCCAGCTGGGTGGGACTGCTCTCCCCTGGTTCCATTCTTATCTATCTAATCCCAGTCAGAGAATCACTTACAATGGCTTCTCTTCCTGTTCCAGCACTGTTACCTCTGGTGTCCCCCAGGGATCAATCCATGGCCCCTCCTATTTATCATTTACATGCTGCCCCTGGGTGACATGATCCAAAGACACAGCGTTAGTTTTCACATGTACGCTGAAGCCCCGAAATTCCACCTCACCCGACTTCCGGTGGTGGCGACGTGCTGAGCAGACACACATCAGGTGGCTCTCCTCTCAGCTGGACCTAACGTAACAATTTGTTTTGAGATTTTGCCCCTAAACCTTCCACAAACTTAAAAGGCAGGAACAGCGATGAGTAGGAATAGAAGATGCCGTCAAACAGCATTTTGAATGGCCAACGAGAAGGCAGAAGCAGAGGAAAGGGGTAGGAGCAACTGGCGAGCGGACCGGCGGCCCCACGAGGTGAAGTGGAGACCCAGGCAAACCAGGACAGGGGGAGCTCAGCGATCCGAACGGCAGAGCAGGAGTGGACAACGACACCCCCCTCCCCTACACAGGGGGACGGATAGAAGAGCGTCATAAAAAGGAACTGACCGGCATGAAGGAAGCGATAAAAATAGAGTTCCAGGTGGTGGTGAAGGAGGTGGTTACAGAAGCAATAGCCACCTTTCAGTGCACGATAGAAGGCCTGGGACAGAAGGTGGAGGCACAGGATAGGACAAACTTGTACCTGCAGAAGGCGTCAACGGACCCGAGCGACAAGATCGTAGCTCTGGAGGCCGAGGTGAAGAGGTTGGTGGCAGCCCTGGGGAACTTAAAGGGGAAGGTCGAAGACCAGGAGAACAGGTCCTGGCGGCAGAATGTCCGCATCATGGGTCTTATGGCGCTAACAATTGCACACAAAAAACTTGATATGGTACAAGAGAGGCTTTATTACAGTGAGATGCTATTCCTCCGGCTGCAGCTGTAGAATGGCATCTCAGGGAAACTTATGAATATTTATACTGCTCCCTGTGGGTGGAGCTAGCCGGCACGGGCTTACCGGAAAACCTGTAATACAGGTACTGTCGTACATCCCCTAATGCAAGCACACACTTATATACAGTCGTAGAGATTACCACAGGTCTGACGGAGGGGATTGAGGGAAGGGACCCGACTGTAGCGGCACTCGATTGAGTCCACAGACGCCATGCTGAATTCCCGACGGGTGAAGCCACATGTGTCCCACGCAGTCGGGAACTCGGTGGGTTGGGGATGGAGTATCGTGGGGCTGGCCTCAGGCAATGAGGGGGGCGGAACATCACGAAAGCGGCAATTGTGTCGTCATCGGGGATTCTCTGGCCCATTGCCAAAGGCGATTCCGCCGTTGGGGATCGGATAATCCAGCCCAAGGACTGTAATATGGACTGTGTTTTTGCGCGGGACTATGCTGCCTCGTTTTCGTTTTCGTCTTGGTTTTCGGTTTGAAGATGGGAAACAGAGAGAAGGGAGCAAGAATAGGGGAAGCAGGTAAGGGGCGAGGTACGGGATAGAGACAGGTAGGCAGAATAGGGACAGGGCTAGATCAGCACTGGGAGGGGAGGCACCGTACTAGCGAGGAGGGCTAGCACGGGAAGACAGGCAGTAAGGGATGCCGCAGCGCACCTCCCAGGGGAGAGGGAGCGTCTGGCTAAAGGGGGGGGGGGGGGGGGGGGGGTGGACAGGGCAGAAGGGAGATGGGGTGGTGGGGGGGTATGGAGGGGGGGGTAACGGGGATGGGGAGGGTTTGCACAGAACAGAAAGGGAGTGAAAGACAGGAAAGGCTTGGCAGAGAGAAGACACAGGCCTCAGCAGGCGTGGAACAGGGTGAGGAACCAAGATGGTGCCGCAAGCAGCCACTCGGGAGGACCCTTGGCAAAGGGAGACCCCGGAGCACAGGGGCACACCCACGTGGCGTACACATAGTTAACGGCTGTGTTGGGTTCCCCCCGGACAAAGGGAAACCCTGGAGCACAGGGGGCCGACGTCATGGTGAGAGCAGCGACCAGGGCCATTTTGGACGGCCCCCTTTCAAAAGGAAACCCAGGGTTGCAGGGGCGCATCCAACGGGTAAGTATGGGTGATCCCGCAGGACCACGGGGGTCAGAAACCTCCCACCAGGATTGTTACCTGGAACGTAAAGGGACTTAACGGCCCAGTGAAAAGATCCAGAGACTTCACCCCCTGAGAAGCCTGAAGGCTGACATAATGATTTATAATATATAATAATCTTTATTGTTACAATCAGGCTGACATTAACACTTCAATGAAGTTACCGTGAAAAGCCCCTAGTTACCACATTCTGGCGCCTGTTCAGGTACAAGGAGGGAGAATTCAGAATGTCCAAATTACCTAACAGCACGTCTTTCAGGACTTGTGGGAGGAAACCGGAGCACCCGGAGGAAACCCACACAGACACTCGGAGAATGTGCAGGTACCGCACAGTGACTCAAGCAGGGAATCGAACCCGGGACCCTGGCGCTCTGAAACAGCAGTGCTAACCACTGTGTTACCATGCCACCCATAGTCTACCTCGAGGAGACATACCTGAGGGAAAAGGACTGACTGCTGGTAAGGAAGGGCTGGGTGGGACAGACATATCATTCATGCTACGGACGAGGGCTAGGGGAATCCTACCTGGAATCCTCGGAGACTCCCACCTAGGGCCACGCAAGCTGCGCCTACTCCACGCCCAGGTGAGTCACAGAATCTCCGCCTCAATTGAGAAGGCGACTACTTATGACGAGGCGGTCGAGATCCAACGCAAGGGGTTCGTCAAACCCATAAATGAGGTACATGCCCGGCATCTGCTCTCTACCTGCCGGCAGCGCTCAGGGGAAACGCTAGACGAGTTAGTAGAAAAACTCACCGCGCTCGCCAGAAACTGCAATCATCAGGATGTGACGGGGGAAGTCCACGTGAACCTGCACATACGAGACGCTTTCGTGTCCGGCATCCGTTCCACCTACATCCGGCAGCGACTACTCGAAAATTAAGGAAAAGATTTCCAGGACACGGTAACGCTCGCCACCTCACTGGAAATGGCCCGCCACAATCTAGGCACGTACCCCACGGACCCTGCAAGCCCCCCTCGGACTTCCCCAGACTTGGCCATGCTACGGGCCTGCACCGTGCAGCGACCCGCTCAGACCGGGGGCACACCATGCTATTTCTGTGGGCAGGGCCAGCACCCACGTCCACGATGCCCAGCCCACTCCACCATCTGCAGCGACTGCGGGAAGAAGGGGCATTTCGCGAGGGCCTGCCTGGCTAGGCCCAAGGGCCAGAAACAAACGGATTACCAGGCCCGAAAATCAGGCTCACAGGCCCGCAGGCCTCGCAACGAAGCTGCGCACTGACCGGACACACCCCCTTCTGACGTGTCATCTGCCTCGTGTGAATCATGGGGGCGATCATCTTGGCAGCGGCCATCTCCTCGACCTGACACGTGCGACCAACGGTAGCTGCCATTTTGCGAATCCGACTCGGCTGAGGACTTGGACTACCAGCAACTTGGAGCTATCACCCTAGAGCAAACACGGCCAAAGCACCTGCAGAATTCCATGATGCAGGTCCAGGTCAACGGGAGCGACATTCCATGCCTCTTCGACTCCGGGAGCATGGAGAGCTTTATCCAACCAGAAACGGTAAGGCGCTGCTCCTTGCGCACCCATCCCGTTTACCAAACCATAGCCCTAGCCTTCGGGTCCCACTCGGTCCAAATCACGGGGTATTGTATTGCGGATCTCTCAATCCAGGGCGCCAAATACGCTCATTTCAACTTTATATCCTCCCTCACCTCTGCGCCCCCTGCTGCTCGGGCTGGATTTCCAATGCAGCCACCGAAGCCTGACACTGAAGTTCAGCGGACCCCTGCCCCCCCTCACGGCACGCAGCCTTGCGACGCTGAAAGTCGCACCCTCCTCTCTATTCGCGAACTTCACTCCCGACTGTAAGCCCGTCACCACCAGGAGCCGGCGGTACAGTGCCCAAGACATGACTTTTATCAAGTCAGAGGTCCAGCGGCTGCTGGGAGAGGGGGTCATCGAGGCCAGCAAGAGCCACTGGAGAGCACAAGTGGTGGTAGTCCTGTCCGGGGAAATGAAACGGATGGTCATGGATTATAGCCAGACAATAAACCGTTTCACACAGCTCGTGCGTACACCCTTCCTCGCATAGCAGAATAGGTAAATCGGATCGCTCAATACCGGGTATTTTCCACTTGATGCACAATCAATGGACGCGAAACATAGGTGTAGTCCGAAACAAAAAGCTTTAATCATCAAGAAGTGTGCCCAGCAGCAGGAGTACAGAAATAACCTGGCTGCTGGGAACACGGGTTCTTATACCCCGCCTCGCAGCCATGATCAGCAGGACCATGACGCCAACCTCGAAAAGTTCCTGACAGCCCGAGCCCTCAACCTGACCTACAACAAGGAAAAATGCATGTTCCACACAACCCGACTCGCCATCCTTAGCTACATCGTGGAAAACGAGGTCCTAGGTCCCAACCCCGATCGCATGCGCTCCCTTAAGGAACTTCCCCTCCCCCGCAGCCTCAAGGCCCTCAAACGGTGCTTGGGACATTTCTCCTATTACGCCCAGTGGGTCCCCAAATATGCGGACAAAGCCCGTCCACTCATAAAGACCACAACATTTCCCCTGATGGCTGAGGCCCGGTCGGCCTTCAGCCGTATCAAGGCCGACATCATCAATGCTGCTATGCACACGGTGGATGAAACCATCCCTTTCCAGGGAGAGAGCAATGCGTCAGACTTCGCCCTGGCTGCTTCCCTCAACCAGGCAGGCAGACCAGTAGCTTTCTTCTCCCGGACTTTCACCGCCTCCGAGATTCGACGCTCCTCTGTCGAGAAGGAAGCGCAAGCCATTGTGGTGGCTGTGCGGCACTGGAGGCACTACCTTGCCGGTAGGAGGTTCACCCTCGTCACCGACCAACGGTCGGTAGCCTTCATGTTTGATAATGCATAACGGGGCAAAATTAAAAATGATAAAATCTTGAGGTGGAGGATCGAACTCTCTACCTACACCTACGATATCAAGTATCGTCCAGGGAGGCTCAACGAACCCCAAGATGCCCTGTACCGCGGCACGTGCGCCAACGCGCAGGAGAATCACCTGCAAGCCATCCACAATGACCTCTGTCACCCGGGGGTTACCTGGCTCGCCCACTTTATCAAGTCCCGCAACCTACCTTACTCAACCGAGGAGGTCAAGGCCATGACCAGGGCTTGCCAGATCTGTGCGGAGTGCAACGCACTTCTACCGGCCAGACAAGGCTCACCTCGTAAAGGCCTCGGGGCCCTTTGAGCGACTAAGCGTGGACTTCAAAGGCCCCCTCCCGTCCACCAACTGCAATACTTACTTTCTAACCGGCATCGACGAGTTCTCCCGCTTCCCATTCACCGTCCCCTGTCCCGACATGACCTCGGCCACCGTGATCAAGGCACTGCACAGCACATTCACGCTGTTCGGTTTCCCCGCTGATATCCACAGTGACCGGGGTACATCGTTCATGAGCGATGAGCTGCGTCTGTATCTGCTCAGCAAGGGCATCGCCTCGAGCAGAATAACCAGTTATAACCCGCGGGGAAACGGGCAGGTGGAGAGGGAGAACGCGACAGTTTGGAAGGCTGTCCTTCTGGCCCTACGGTCAAGAAGTCTCCCAACTACCCGCTGGCAGGAGGTCCTACCCAATACCCTCCACTCCATTAGGTCGCTCCTCTGCAAGGCCACGAATGAGACCCCTCACAACGGCTGGTTTGTCTTCCCCAGGAAGTCCACCTCCGGGTTCTCCACCTTGGCTGACAACTCCGGAACCTGTTCTTCTCCGGAGGCAGGTGAGGAGCCGTAAAACGGACCCTGAGGTCGAGAGGGTCTGACTACTACATGCGAACCCCCAATACGGCTACGTCGAGCACCCCGACGGCAGGCAAGACACGGTTTCCCTCCAGGATCTGGCACCCGCTGGTTCCCCCACAGCAGACGCCACCCCCTCATGGTTCCCCTGTGGGACCTGGCACCTACTACTGCCGCCCTCCCCGGTCCCCCTCCATGCCGGTGGACACCGACCGCGCGTGCCCCCTAGCGCCCCCCCTCTCCACCCCCCACCGGCGCTGGCACCGCTACCCCCAGCCCCAGCTATTCCCCCTGCGCCCCGGACCCCTACCCCAACCCGACCAAAGCTCCGACCACCGTGCTCCCGGATGTACCGTCAACTAAGACATCTGTGTCCACCGCACCACTGCCCGAGCTGAAGAGGTCGATGAGGATGATCTGGCCGCCGAAACAAATAGACTTGTGATTCCACTTCACCCCCGCCGGACTTGGTTTTTTTAAACAGGGGGTGAATGTGATGAATGGTTACTGTATTACCGTACCCTTATCATCATGTAAGGTGATGACCCCTTTAAGACCGGGCTTGGAACCCTGGGGGACTCCGCCTCCGGCTCCGCCCACCAGGGAGTTGTATATAAGGGGCCGCCCTGCAGGCGGCACCCAGTAAGTACCCGTCTCGGCATCAGGCTAGTTCTTAGCTTATTAAAGCCTTCTTTACCGTTCTACTCTCTTGCGTCGTTATTGAGGGTACTACAACTACACTGACCAACCAATCAAACCCCAGCACGGGGAAAAAGACTGGCATGGCTCGGGAATTGGGAACGTTCATGGAGCAGATGGGGGCGGTGGACCTGTGGAGGTTCCTACACCTGTGAGAAAAGGAATTCATGTTCTTTTTGCAGGTGCGCAGGGTGTACACCCGTATCGACTTTTTGCAGTGGGGAAATTGGTACTTCCAGGAATCATAGGATCAGAATATCCCGTGATCGTCATCTCCGACCACGCTCCATATTACATGGATGTGAGGTTGGAGACGGGCGACTGGGTGAGACTCCGATACAACATTCTCAAGATGCCAGCTCTGAATACAAGGCAGGGATGCCCACTGTCCCTGCTCCTGTTCGCACGAGCAATCAAACCCCTGGTGATAACCCTGTGGGATGCAAAAAGCTGGAAGGGAATCTGGAGAGGAGACAGAGAGCACAGAGTCTCACTCTATGTGGATGACCTGCTCCTCTCTGTCTCGAAGCCACAGGAGGGACTGGAGGCAATTATTCAGATCCTGAAAAAACGCAGAGCCTTCTTGGGTTACAAACTTAACCTGGGAAAATGTGAGGCATTCCCAGTGAACCCAAACAGGGAGGAGGGACAGAGCTGGAGGGGCTCCCGTTTAAAACAACCCAGAATAGATTCCAATACCTGGGGATCCAGATAGCCAGAGACTGGACACAGATCCACAAGGGAAACCTGACCAGCCAGGTGGAGGAAGTTAAAAAGGATCTACAGAGGTGGAACACACTCCCACTCCCCCTGGCGGGGAGAGTACAGACCACCTCGGGTTGGGCAGTATGGTAGCACAGTGGGTAGCACTGCGTGCTTCACAGCTCCAGGGTCCCAGGTTCGATTCCTGGCTTGGGTCACTGTCTGTGTGGAGTCTGCACGTTCTCCCTGTGTCTGCATGAGCTTCCTCCGGATGCTCCGGTTTCCTCCCACAAGTCCCGACAGATGTGTTGTTAGGCGATTTGGACATTCTGAATTCTCCCTCAGTGTACCCAAACAGGCACCAGAATGTGGCGACTCGGGGATTTTCACAGTAACTTCATTGCTGTGTTAATGTAAGCCTACTTGTGAAAATAAAGATTATTATTATTATTATTGTAATCTCTGGATTACTCCCAGTGCCAGGTGCGAGTGAGCACAGAAATAGGAGAATAATGCAGATCAACGTGTGGTTTAACAGCTGGTGCAGGAGGGAGGGGTGTAAATTCCTAGATCACTGGGACCATTTGTGGTGAAAGTGGGACCTGTGCAAGCGGGACAGTCGACATCTCAACCACTGAGGGACTAACATCCTTGTGGTTTGACCTAGTCTGATCTACGTCAACGGGACTGGCATAGAACCAACAGGACTTCTGCCCATCGCAGGCCAGGGGGGGGTCCCACCGAGCGGCGCGGCACGATTCCTGCCCCCGCCGAATCTCCGGTGCCAGAGAATTCTGGCGGGGGCAGGATTCACGCTGTCCCCCCCCCCCCCGGCGATGCTCCGACCCGGCGGGGGTTGGAGAATCCCGCCCCAGATTTCTGTTTCACCCCACTGGCGGGATGCTCCGTTATGCCAGCTAAACAATGGGGTTTCCCATTGTGGGCAGCCCCACACTGTTGGGAAACCTCCGGGCTGCTGGCAAAATGAAGCATCCGCCGGCGGAGAATCCAGCCCGTGGAATTGGGATATAGTTGCCATCACGGAGATGTGGTTGAAGGAGGGGCAGGATTGGCAGCTGATATAAAATCTTCAGGCGAGACAGAGGTGGGGGTAAATGAGGAGGAGGCATTGCATTATTAGTTAAGCAGTCAGTTACTGCAGGAAGGACAGATGTTGGGCGGGTTTCTCTGTCGGCCAACACCAAAATTGCGAAATGCAATTCGGTGGGGAATCAGTTTTGACTCTGAAATCATGGCGCGCGCCGGTTTCACACAAAATGGCAATTCTCCAGGGCCTCGACAGCAGCGTCATTGTGTTCCATTCCTCACTTAGAGAAAATGGCATTGGAATATCAGCGTGCCTGACCCGGTATTCTCCAGGACTCCGCGATTCTCCGCCTCCATCGGGGCGAGTTCCTGACGGCGAGGTTCACTTGTGCTTTTAACAATCGTGAAACAGGCGCCGTGGCTGATGAGGGAGAGAGAGGGGTTCGGACCCGGAGAGACGCCACCTCTTCGATGCCGGTTCTACTGCTGGTGGAGGAGGGGGGGGGGCTGCACGATTGTCCTCAATACCTGGGCCCTCTAAAGCTGCCTACCTAGCCCCCTACTATACTTCCTATACACACACGACTGCGTGGCAAAGTTTGGCTCCAACTCCATGTCCAGGTTTGCTGATGACACAACCATAGTGGGTGGGATCTTCAACAACGATGACTCAGAGTACAGGAGGAAGATACAGAACCTCGTGGACTGGTGCAATGACAACAATCTCTCCCTCAATGTCAGCGAAACTGAAGAGTTGGTCATTGTGGTGAATGTGATATATAGATGTATATATGTTAATTCACACTGTCTTTGTAAGCGCAGTAGCGCTATCCTACCACTAGGAGGAGTAGCGCTGGGAGTACTCAGGAACTTGTACTGGGCTCAACCCTTGGCTCCGCCCATGACTCCTCCCCCTAGTGCTGCTGTATAAATACCCAGCTTACTCACTCTTCAAACATCTTCCATCGACCAGGAGATACAAAAGTCTGAGAACACGCACTAACTGGTTCAAAAACCATGATGTGGAAATGCTGGCGTTGGACTGGGGTGAGCACAGTAAGAAGTCTTCCAACACCAGGTTAAAGTCCAACAGGTTTGTTTTGAATCACTAGCTTTTGGAGCACTGCTCCTTCCTCAAGTGAATCACCTGAGGAAGGAGCAGTGCTCTGAAAGCTAGTGATTTGAAACAAACCTGTTGGACTTTAACCTGGTGTTGTAAGACTTCTTACTGGGTTCAAAAACAGCTTCTTCCCCACTGTTACCCGCCTCCTGAATGACCCTCTTATGGACTGATCTGATCTCTTCACAAATCTTCTCTAATGAGTAGTACTACACTCCTGTATGCTTCACTCGATGCTTGTGGCTATGTATTTACATTGTGTATTTATGTATGGCCTATGTTATTTTTCATGTATGGAATGATCTGTCTGGACTGCGCGCAGAACAATACGTTTCACTGTACCTCGGTACACGTGACAATAAAACAAATCCAAACCCAAGGATGGAGTGCTGGCCACACAACAGGCCGAGGAGGAGGAGGAGGAGGAGGAGGAGGAGGAGGTGCAAAGGAGGTGCCACATGGGGCCTCATGTGTACCGGCAGCTCCTGACATTCGAGGACATGCCGGACCAGGCATGCTGTCGAAGGCTCCGGCTGATCAGGGGACAGTGCGGAATTTCTGCCAGATCATGGTGCTCCAGGCACCATCAATAGGAGAGGACACACGCTCCCAGTTGTCGTCAAGGTGACGGTCGCCCTGTACCTTTACGCCATGGTGTCCTTCCAGGCACGAATGGGATCCAGTCTGGGATCTCACAGAGCTCGGTGCAAAGGTGCATCCGCGCTGTCACGGAGGCCCGATATCCCCAGAAGCCACAATATATCCATTTCAATGTGGCCCGTGCCCACCACAATACATCGCCGGAATACCCCGGGTCAAGGAGAGATCAACGGGGTGCATGTCCTCCTACGAACATTTGCAGATGACAGGCCGATCTACACAAACCGAAGGTGCCCCGCTGAGGTGAGTATCTCTGGGATGGTAGGAGGGTGTTGGAGACAGCTTAGCAGTGCTAGCCTGGCACGCTGGCAGTGCCACCTGGTGACTCTGGAAATGCCATCTGGTCACCCTGGCAATGCCACACTGGACCTGCCAAGATGTCCATGGGGCACGACCAGAATGGCATGAGCACTGCCAGGGTGTCAGGCTGGCACTGCCATGCTGCCCGGGCAGCAGGTTGTCCGAGCCTGGGATCAGGCCCCGTGCGTTCCCTGCCTTTGCCGGGTGGATGGGGGTGGGTCGAGAACCCCCTAATCGGTAATTTGGGGAATCCGGAGGCCACAGTGGGAGTTGAGGGATGGGGGCAGCATTGAAAGATCACCCCCTGATCTCTCCCTGCACTGACGGGCTCAGCTCGCAGGAAGTGGATGTCAGTGCGGCCTCGGAGGCGCCTTCCTCACCAAGGCCCAAATATCCCAGAATCCTGGTTAATAACGGGATCATATTCAGCACTGCAGGCTCCGGGAAACACCCCACTAAACACACCCAATACAGGAGCCTGTTCATTCCCAGTTACATTGCTCCCTGAGTAAATCAGTCTCTGCAGAAATGTTGTGGTGATCGGAGGGCCAGAGACAGATAGTTGGCATTTTGAAAGGTGCCGTTGGAAGTGAATTGGGGAATAGGTTTTTCCAGGGATGGATACAGAAAGGGGTAGGGTTGGGGTGTGAAAGGGGGATGTGGGTGGGGAGTGATATAAGGAAGTGATCAGAGATGGTCTTATCTGTGATTGAAACACTGGGAGTAGTGATACCACGTGAGGAGTTAAGGCCATATACAATTCATAGACTTCATTGAATTCATAGAATTTACAATGCAGAAGGAGGCCATTCAGCCCATCGAGTGCGCACCGGCCCTTGGAAAGAGCACCCCACCCAAGCTCATGTCTCTACCCTATCCTCGTAACCCAGTAACCCCACCTAACCTTTTTGGACACTGAGGGCAATTTAGCATGAACAATCCACCTAACCTGCACATCTTTGGACTGTGGGGGAACCGGAGCACCCAAAGAAAACCCACACAGACACAGGGAGAATATGGGAGAAGGGGGAGGTGGGGAATATGGGTTGGAGAATTGTGATTGTGATGATTTAATCCCAGCAACTTTCAGTCTCTTTTCTGATTTGAATCTTGGAAACTCAGAGATTCCAGATTGTTATAACATGCAGAGGGCAGCAGAGCAGAGCTACTGATCAGCTGTTCTGGGGAAATTTGCATACGTGCAGTGCGGTCAGCCTAAGTTGAAGCTGAACCTGCGAAGGAGACCCAAGGAGTTTGAGTGAAGGCAAGCATCCAGCAGAGGGCAGCAGAGCAGAGCTACTGATCAGCTGTTCTGGGGAAATTTGCATACGTGCAGTGCGGTCAGCCTAAGTTGAAGGTGAACCTGCGAAGGAGACCAAGGAGTTTGAGTGAAGGCAAGCATCCAGCAGAGGGCAGCAGAGCAGAGCTACTGATCAGCTCTTCTGGGGAAATTTGCATACTTGCAGTGCGGTCAGCCTAAGTTGAAGGTGAACCTGCGAAGGAGACCCAAGGAGTTTGAGTGAAGGCAAGCATCCAGCAGAGGGCAGCAGAGCAGAGCTACTGATCAGCTGTTCTGGGGAAATTTGCATACGTGCAGTGCGGTCAGCCTAAGTTGAAGGTGGTTTGTGGAGGGGCTGTTGGCAAGTGACAGTTAAACCGGAAACACTTTGTGAGTGTTTCCCACCCTACCTCCTCCTCTAACCAACCCCCCCACCCCACGGTGGTTGGGAAGCGGGAGCAGGGGCCTGTCGTGAAGGTGAGTGAGTGCCTTTAAATTTGCTTACCTTTCAGCGGGAGCAGGGTTTGAGGTAATATCAGGTAAGCTCTTCCTTTCTTTTTCTTTTTCTTGTTTTTTTTTAATCTAGAGGTGATGTCAGGGAAGGCAGTACAATGCTCCTCCTGCAGAATGTTTGAGGTGAGGGACGCCGTCAGTGTCCCTGCTGATTTCATCTGTGGGAAGTGCACCCAACTCCAGCTCCTCAAAAACCGTGTTAGGGACCTGGAGCTTGAGCTGGATGAACTTTGGATCATTCGGGAGGCAGAGGGGGTCATAGATAGGAGCTTCAGGGAAGTAGTTACACCAAAGACTGGAGATAGATGGGTAACTGTAAGAGGGACTGGGAAGAAGCAGTCAGTGCAGGGACCCCCTGCGGTCGTTCCCCTGAGTAACAAGTATACCGTTTTGGATACTTGTGGGGGGGACGACTTACCAGGGGTAAGCCATGGGGTACGGGCCTCTGGCACGGAGTCTGTCCCTGTTGCTCAGAAGGGAAGGGGGGAAAGGAGTAGAACATTAGTAATTGGGGACTCAATAGTCAGGAGCACAGATAAGAGATTTTGTGGGAGCGAGAGAGACTCACGTTTGGTATGTTGCCTCCCAGGTGCAAGGGTACGTGATGTCTCGGATCGTGTTTTCCGGGTCCTTAAGGGGGAGGGGAGCAGCCCCAAGTCGTAGTCCACATTGGCACTAACGACATAGGTAGGAAAGGGGACAAGGATGTCAGGCAGGCCTTTAGGGAGCTAGGATGGAAGCTCAGAGCGAGAACAAACAGAGTTGTTATCTCTGGGTTGTTGCCCGTGCCACGTGATAGTGAGATGAGGAATAGGGAGAGAGAGCAATTAAACACGTGGCTACAGGGATGGTGCAGGCGGGAGGGATTCAGATTTCTGGATAACTGGGGCTCTTTCTGGGGAAGGTGGGACCTCTATAGACAGGATGGTCTACATCTGAACCTGAGGGGCACCAATATCCTGGGGGGGAGATTTGTTAGCGCTCTTTGGGGGGGTTTAAACTAATTCAGCAGGGGCATGGGAACCTGGATTGTAGTTTTGGGGTACGGGAGATTGAGAGTATAGAGGTCAGGAGCACAGATTTGGCTTCGCAGGAGGGTGCCAGTGTTCAGGTAGGTGGTTTGAAGTGTGTCTACTTCAATGCCAGGAGTATACGAAATAAGGTAGGGGAACTGGCAGCATGGGTTGGTACCTGGGACTTCGATGTTGTGGCCATTTCAGAGACATGGATAGAGCAGGGACAGGAATGGTTGTTGCAGGTTCCGGGGTTTAGGTGTTTTAGTAAGCTCGGAGAAGGGGCAAAAGAGGGGGAGGTGTGGCGCTGCTAGTCAAGGACAGTATTACGGTGGCGGAAAGGATGCTAGATGGGGACTCTTCTTCTGAGGTAGTATGGGCTGAGGTTAGAAACAGGAAAGGAGAGGTCACCCTATTGGGAGTTTTCTATAGGCCACCTAATAGTTCTAGGGATGTAGAGGAAAGGATGGCGAAGATGATTCTGGAAAAGAGCGAAAGTAACAGGGTAGTTGTTATGGGAGACTTTAACTTTCCAAATATTGACTGGAAAAGATATAGTTCGAGTACATTAGATGGGTCATTCTTTGTACAATGTGTGCAGGATGGTTTCCTGACACAATATGTTGACAGGCCAACAAGAGGCGAGGCCACATTGGATTTGGTTTTGGGTAATGAACCAGGCCAGGTGTTAGATCTGGAGGTAGGTGAGCACTTTGGAAACAGTGACCACAATTCGGTGACCTTTACGTTAGTGATGGAAAGGGATAAGTATACCCCGCAGGGCAAGAGTTATAGCTGGGGGAAGGGCAATTATGATGCCATTAGACATGACTTAGGATGTGTTGGTTGGAGAAGTAGGCTGCAAGGGTTGGGCACACTGGATATGTGGAGCTTGTTCAAGGAACAGCTATTGCATGTTCTTGATAAGTACGTACCAGTCAGGCAGGGAGGAAGGGGTCGAGCGAGGGAACCATGGTTTACCAAAGAAGTGGAATCTCTTGTTAAGAGGAAGAAGGAGGCCTATGTGAAGATGAGGCGTAAAGTTTCAGTTGGGGCGCTTGATAGTTACAAGGAAGCGAGGAAGGATCTAAAGAGAGAGCTGAGATGAGCAAGGAGGGGACATGAGAAGTCTTTGGCAGGTAGGATCAAGGAAAACCCAAAAGCTTTCTATAGGTATGTCAGGAATAAAAGAATGACTAGGGTAAGAGTAGGGCCAGTCAAGGACAGTGGTGGGAAGTTGTGTGTGGAGGCTGAGGAGATAAGCGAGATACTAAATGAATACTTTTCGTCAGTATTCACTCAAGAAAAAGATAATATTGTGGAGGAGAATGCTGAGACCCAGGCTATTAGAAGAGATGGCATTGAGGTGCGTAGGGAAGAAGTGTTGGCAATTCTGGACAAGGTGAAAATAGATAAGTCCCCGGGGCCGGATGGGATTTATCCTAGGATTCTCTGGGAAGCCAGGGAAGAGATTGCTGAGCTTTTGGCTTTGATTTTTAGGTCATCATTGGCTACAGGAATAGTGCCAGAGGACTGGAGGATAGCAAATGTGGTCCCTTTGTTCAAGAAGGGGAGTAGAGATAACCCCGGTAACTATAGGCCGGTGAGCCGAACGTCTGTGGTGGGTAAAGTCTTGGAGAGGATTATAAAAGATTCGATTTATAATCATCTAGATAGGAATAATATGATTAGGGATAGTCAGCATGGTTTTGTGAAGGGTAGGTCATGCCTCACAAACCTTATCGAGTTCTTTGAGAAGGTGACTGAACAGGTAGACGAGGGTAGAGCAGTTGATGATGGATTTCAGTAAAGCGTTTGATAAGGTTCCCCACGGTCGGCTATTGCAGAAAATACGGAGGCTGGGGATTGAGGGTGATTTAGAGATGTGGATCAGAAATTGGCTAGTTGAAAGAAGACAGAGAGTGGTAGTTGATGGGAAATGTTCAGAATGGAGTTCAGTTACGAGTGGCGTACCACAAGGATCTGTTCTGGGGCCGTTGCTGTTTGTCATTTTTATAAATGACCTAGAGGAGGGCGCAGAAGGATGGGTGAGTAAATTTGCAGACGACACTAAAGTCGGTGGAGTTGTAGACAGTGCGGAAGGATGTTGCAGGTTACAGAGGGACATAGATAAGCTGCAGAGCTGGGCTGAGAGGTGGCAAATGGAGTTTAATGTGGAGAAGTGTGAGGTGATTCACTTTGGAAAGAATAACAGGAATGCGGAATATTTGGCTAATGGTAAAATTCCTGGTAGTGTGGATGAGCAGAGGGATCTCGGTGTCCATGTACATAGATCCCTGAAAGTTGCCACCCAGGTTGATAGGGTTGTGAAGAAGGCCTATGGTGTGTTGGCCTTTATTGGTAGAGGGATTGAGTTCTGGAGCCATGAGGTCATGTTGCAGTTGTACAAAACTCTAGTACGGCCGCATTTGGAGTATTGCGTACAGTTCTGGTCGCCTCATTATAGGAAGGACGTGGAAGCTTTGGAACGGGTGCAGAGGAGATT